>NC_056578.1:20497137-20797137 GCF_018340385.1 Cyprinus carpio
CACACACACACACACACACACACACACACACACACACACACATATATATATATATATATATATATATATGTATATATGAAGAGTTTGGTTTCAAAACGCTATAAATCCATTTTGATTACTTTGAGTAAAAATGTGTTTTCTTTACCAAGAAAGTGGAAAGATGAAAACCACTATTTTCTGTTTCAAACTTTCAAATAGCATATTTAAGTTATAATAATATAAAAAATTTCAAATCCAGATTTTGATTTTAAAAGATTATAAAATTTTATTTTTTTCCCCCAAAATGCAATGAATCCATGACAATGTTTTTTTTTTTTTTTTTTTTCTCAAAATGCAATAAATCCATTGAATCAATATAAAAGTTATTTTTCATATTGAATCTGTTGAAAAATACACAACATGGTTAATCCACATATGGCAGCTTCTGAACTTGATCAAACCTATTTTATATAGCTTACAGGCACTGTACTAAAAATACATTCAATCAGTCATCGATACCAAAATGAATTCAAGGGGTCATCTTGTTAATGCTATAATTTAATTACAACAATAAAAGAAAGTTTCATCATGAACAAGAACGCGAACAACACATTAGACCACAGAAATGCCAAAATGACATTTCCCTTATATTCAACTTCCAAAATTGCATTCATCTTTGCCATGTTACATTAATTTAGTTGACAAGTGCTATTCGCTGTATTAACAAAAACATAAATGGCATTAATAAAAACACTTACACTGACAAGCTACGCATTATCGCGTTCATAATCTAATGCGACTCATCTGCTATTATGAACGCGATGTTGCATAGCTTTTCAGTGATCTTCGGCTCTGTGAATACATCTGAAAGCATGTGATGGTGATTAACTATTAATCACAGAACCGGTGTCCTGACACCTGTCAGATTGTGGCCTACTACCAGGGTTTACTGCGCATGCGCACATCAATATCGCGTCCTTTTTCTCATGCTAAACAACATTTAATGTATCTGCATTACTGTAAGGTTATGTTTAGAGTTGGGGTAGGTATAGACTTTAATAAAACAAAATCTAATAGGTAGAAAAAATTATTTATTGTTGGTTTGCTGTAGCTGTATCCCTTCTACAACCGCGATTATATCACATAGGCTAATTACTTTATTTCAGGCCCGGCTCCAGAAACAAATCACTGAGGGTGCTTCTTAAATTAGTGAGGATGCTCTAACTTATATATATATATATATATTTTTAGTTGTTTATCATTATTTTAGATTGTCGTGGTAATATTGTGATGCCTGAATAATTCAACTCAAATTGTGAAACTCGTGTATTAAATAAATTTATATAAACATATATCACTGGATAATTTGCCCTATCTGCAATAAAATGCCATTGATACAGCTTTAACTGAGGGTGCTTTTGATTTCGTTTGAGGGTGCTTAGAATCCTCTAGCACCCCCGTAGGACCGGGCCTGCTGTATTTACATTAATGTAAGGTATGTTTAAGGTTGCTGTGATTGGGTGAGCGGATATTTCGCGTTCTGCAGAGAAGTTTGAAAAGAAAGAAAGAGAGAGAGAAAACATGACAGAATAACTCGGAGGATATCGCATTTTGCGTAAAATTAAAAATTGACTTTTCAATACCGACCAGGTACAATACTGATTTTGGTGGAAAGTTTTTTTTTATTATTATTTTTTAAATGGCGTTTATCACATTTTGGAAACCAAGCTCTTCATATATATATTCTACCAAGCTCAGTTTCTCTCTGAATTAAATGTCATAATATTTAATATCCAGTACAAAGTACTGTATATTGGTTGAACAGTGCAAGTTATGCAACTATGTGACTATGTAGGCTACATTTACAGCACATGCAGCTGCACTAATGTACAGTAGGCTACATATAGGGAATAGGCTACGTGAAGAGGTTTACCGAACCTGGGAATCAGTGCAGATGTGAACACACAGGCCTTGAAACCGAGAACACAGCATTATCAGTGTGTATAAAAATACAATCAATCGGGTCAGGGTTATTGCAGTAAACACCATGACTTTTGAAAAATGTATGTTACGCAACAAATATTAAAGAGAGCTGAATTCATTCAATAAGCTTATTTGACAGATGTAAAATATAAAATCCTCTAATTAAACTTACAGGAAGTGTTTTGTGCTGTCTAATTAACAGAGGATATTACACAAAATAACAAAACACACATGAAATATGTCACGGCTATTTCCACCACATAGGTATTATCAATTATAATCATTCATATAAAATGGAAGTTATTCTTCTGAGAACAGTTTTCCTAAGAAATGTATTTCACAGTATTAAAGCTATTTTCAGTCTGTGAATCTGCAGCATTCAGTCTTAATTGGCAGCATTTCTGTAGTGCCAACAGTACAGTAAGGTGCTAGCAATGTCAGGGTTAAGGGTTTGACTCCCAGGAAATGCATTAATTGATAAAATTATTACTTTCAATGCAGTTTTAGTTGCTGTCAAATACATAAATATAAATGTAATTCACAGATGAAAGACTTACAGCTGATTTAAAGCAACCAGGAGGAGGAGGCATTATCTTTTGTACGGATGGAAAAAAAAAAAACTCTCACTTGCAAGGTGCACACAATCCCACAGTAGAGAGATAAGATGTCCAGTGTATGAATGAGGACAGAATATATAAAGCCCTCAAAGGAGCAGACAATATTCAAGTGCAGCAATGGCCTTCTTGTGGATCTTCTCCTGTCTCGCCTTCTTTGGTGCAGCCTATGGTACGATTTGTTTTAAAATAAGATACTTTAATAACAGCCTTTAAGCCTAGATTACTTTTATTAAATAGCTCTTAGAACAAATGAATCTGTTAAACTGCTTTGATTGTATTTTTTGGTCTGTCAGGCTGTGGCGTTCCTGCCATCCCCCCTGTTGTTTCTGGCTACTCCAGGATTGTGAATGGTGAGGAGGCACGGCCTCACTCCTGGCCCTGGCAGGTGTCTCTGCAGGTAAAATCTGTGACAATAACAATACATTTGAAATGCTAACTCAAAAGGTTTATAAAATTATTACATCATTTAAAATTTATTCCAGGACTCCACTGGCTTCCACTTCTGCGGTGGCTCTCTGATCAGTGAGTGGTGGGTTGTGACTGCTGCTCACTGCAATGTCAGGTAAACAGTATTAAAGATTAAATCTACAACTTTACAATGTTTAGCCTAAAAGAAATGTATTGGGATTAAGTTTGCATTTCAAACTCACATGTCCTGTTGCCAAAGATTTTGGGGTTATAAAATTTTGATTATTTCATTTTTTTACAGAACTTCTCACCGCGTCATCCTGGGTGAGCATGATCGCTCATCCAATGCTGAGGCCATTCAGACCATTAGTGTTGGAAAGGTGTGTAGACTCTCAATATCTGTTATACTGAGCATCATCTCCTACAGAATTCTGTTTTAGCAGGGGGAGTCTTCACCCAAATTCACTCCATAAATATATAACAAAATCATTTCATTGATTAATAAAAACTACACATAAAATGTGTCTCTTTAACAACATGTCATATAGACAATCAGTCAGACACAAAACATTCTTCATTCATTCAACATCTGTGAAAATATTCAAAATTGCTATTCAGGACTACTTCAATCAATATACTAAGCTTCATGATTTTATTTTCTACAGTTTATAGGGCTGCCATAGACTTCTAACAATACCAATAGAGGCTACAGCACCTTCTGTGCTTGGCCCCTAATAATGATAACTTGCAGTTCTGTAAGTAAGTCAGGTGTTAATTCACTAACGGATCTGATCGATATAGTTCAGTGAAGACTTTATCAAACTGGAACCTTTTTAAACTATCCATTTAAAGAACCTTCTAGTGAAAGTCAGTATATCATTTCCATCCATTCTGTCATGGAACACGGTGTTAGATTGCTTCACATTCACACTCACAACCTATAATATGATTTCTTTTCACTGAAGATTCAGTAGCCGATTCCCCGCTGTTGAAAAGCACTGCAAGACTAGTGTATCATACCTGAATCACTAGAGAGAGTATTCCCACAGATGAAAATCTACTTGAAAATCTGAACGCTTACGTGTCTGTATCTTTTTCACACAGTCCATCAAGCACCCTAACTACAAACAGCTACACCATCAACAACGACATTCTCCTGATCAAGCTGGCCACTCCTGCTAAGCTCAGCACTCACGTGTCTCCTGTGTGTCTCGCTGAAACCAGCGATAACTTCCCTGGTGGCTTGAAGTGTGTGACCTCTGGATGGGGTCTGACCAGATATAATGGTGAGTTTCAGAATCTTCTTCCATTTCAGCATTTTTATCAGCTTACATGTATTTTCAATACTTGAATGTATATTTTAGCATTTGTTCATATTCTCTGTCCTGATTTATTTTCTGTTGAAAGCTTTTAAAATTCTGCCAATCTACCCTTTCAGCTCCTGATACCCCTGCCCTGCTCCAGCAGGCTGCTCTGCCTCTGCTGACCAACGATGACTGCAAGCGTTACTGGGGAACCAACATCACTGATCTGATGATCTGTGCTGGAGCCTCTGGTGTCTCCTCTTGCATGGTGAGCTGTCCCGAATAAATATATGATTATTATAAAGTATTATTTAAAAATTTCTTCTAATATGTATAGGTAAATGTTTTGATTACAATTCTTCTATGTGTGTTTCAGGGTGATTCTGGCGGTCCTCTGGTCTGCGAGAAGAATGGAGTCTGGACTCTGGTTGGTATCGTGTCTTGGGGAAGCAGCGTCTGCTCCACTTCCACCCCAGCTGTGTACGCCCGTGTCACCAAACTCCGTGCCTGGGTTGACCAGACCATTGCTGCAAACTAAAGCAGCCATTAAAACTGTCTTTTGTTTCATCAATAAAGATGTATGGCATGACCTTTGGTTCAGTTGTCTTGGCTATATTGAAAAATAGAATGCAACATTGCTATACATGCAATTTATAGAAGTCTATAAATGCAAATTTATCCACTACCAGTATTCTTTACTAGTATTATTTTACCCAATTTAGAATATCATGAAGTCATCAAAACACAATTGGAATTATGGAAATTACTGTTTGTAGTGGTTACAAATGTTAAAAAGATCAAAACTGCATTTTAGTTTAGCTTAATCAAAATAGTCACTATTTGCCATAAACATGCTTATATATATAATATATAATATTTTCTTTACTGATTTTATGAGGTGTATCCTGGGATGCTTTTTCGAAATATTGAAAGTTTTGCAGTGCATGCAGGAGGTTTGTTGCATTTTCATACATTATCCATTCCTTCCTCGCTAACTAGGATGCAGCTTTCTGTTTGAGAAGCACTCAAAACAGTTTATACCATGTTTTTGGCAACCTTTTGTAAAGCAGAGATGAATCTGTTTTTCTTCTAGCTCTCAGTGTATGTGTGCAGTTGTACACAGTTCAGTTTTGATGTCAGGTGGTTTGATATCATTCATAGCTTTTTTAGTTAATACTTTACAGATCTGCAATAATAAGTTTATTGAATGCACATATACAAAATATTTGAGACAATATTTGAGTAGATTTTGACCTTAATATTGCAATAATATTACACCATAAAACTGCAGCAATACAAATCTGAAACTTTAAAAGCCAATGTGTACTCTTTATGCTTTGTGCAGCTTTATTATTAAAAATGATATATTTGTTCTTGTAACAAACTTCTCTGTGGATAGTGTGAGGCTGTACATTTTCACTTTCCACATATACATTCTGGAGCTGTATTAACTGCAAATGTAAAGCCACAATTAGACATTTCATAGTAGAATTAGGCTCTATGCATGTTCGTTTTTGCAGGTGTGATCCATGCTACGGCAGTAACAGAAAGCCTTGAAGAAACGGCAGTAACACGTATCGCAGGGGTTGCAGCAGGGCAGGTGATGACCCAAGCAGGACTGCTGATGAGGGATGCAGCGGCTGGGGGAGCGAGTGCCTCTTCTCTGCAGCCGTACAGCTTTACCCAGATCCTGTAGTTATAGCAACAAGAAGCAACAAAATTACTTCACTGTTACAGAGGAAAATTGCACATTTTAATGGTTAAATGCAAAAAAAAAAACAAAAAAAAAAAAAAAAAAAAACAACAACGACAAAAAAAAACTAGCCTACTAATATTGTAAACTGATCTTGAAAAATAAAACACAAAAATTATTTCATCACTGTTTCACAATAATGAGGCATATGACCTGGAGGCACGTACCATTGGTGGTACATGTAAAGTCACTTGTTATTAAATGCGTATGCTAAATGTCAGTTACTTGCCTCATCATAGGATTCAAGGTCTTCTATCAGCTTTTCTTCTGCTGAGTTTATTTCAAGATGCTCCACTCCAGGTAGGAAGTCTATGATGTACAAAACACAAATGTGCCAAACACAAAACAATTACAAGCAATTACAATGATATAAATTGGAAATGTATTAATTTAATACTTAAAGGGTTAGTTCACCCAAATATTAAAATTATGTCATTAATGACTCACCCTCATGTCGTTCCAAACCCGTAAGACCTCCGTTCATCTTCGGAACACAGTATAAGATATTTTAGATTTAGTCCGAGAGCTTTCTGTCCCTCCATTGAGAATGTATGTACGGTATACTGTCCACGTCCAGAAAGGTAATAAAAACATCTTCAAAGTAGTCCATGTGACATCAGAGGGTCCGTTAGAATTTTTTGAAGCATCGAAAATACATTTTGGTCCAAGAATATCAAAAAACTACTACTTTATTCAGCATTGACTTCTCTCCCGGGTCTGTTATGAGCGCGTTCACCTCACATCCGGTTCGCGAACGAATCACTCGATGTAACCGGATCTTCTTGAACCAGTTCATCAGCTCCTCGGTTCTCGAACCGGACGCGTCCGACAGAAACGGTTCTTGACTCGAGAACGAGTCAATGTTTCGTTCGTTATCTGGCTCGGTTCAGTCAGTGTACTGTTTGAGTAATTGAATTACTCCGGGATATTGGTTTATTTGAACTCAGAGGGAGTGTTAGCCATGTTACAAAAGTTAACAGTTTAAGTCATTGGTGGATTAATGCTTATTGTTGACGCGAACCGTTTCAAACGATTCAGTTCGATTTGGTGAACTGGTTCAAGAAGATCCGGTTACATCGAGTGATTCGTTCGCGAACCGGATGTGAGGTGAACGCGCTCATAACAGACCCGGGAGAGAAGTCAATGCTGAATAAAGTCGTAGTTTTTGATATTTTTGGACCAAAATGTATTTTCGATGCTTCAAAAAATTCTAACGGACCCTCTGATGTCACATGGACTACTTTGAAGATGTATTTATTACCCTTTTGGACGTGGACAGTATACCGTACATACATTCTCAATGGAGGGACTGAAAGCTCTCGGACTAAATCTAAAATATCTTAAACTGTGTTCCGAAGATGAACGGAGGTCTTACGGGTTTGGAACGACATGAGGGTGAGTCATTAATGACATAATTTTAATATTTGGGTGAACTAACTATTAAATTACTACTAAATATTTTCAAAAAAAAAAAAAAAAAAATGTTGTGTTGTACCATAATGAATAATGATCAAAAGGTAACGGATCTGCATTTATATATATTGTCCAGATAAAATTTTAAAATGGATGATTTTTTAAATGATTAGATGAAATATGAGATTGAAATGAAAGTTGTTAAACAAACAAACAAACAAACATTTTATTATTCGAATAATAATAATGATGAAGTATATACTTTAAGATTTTGGAATAGCCATTCTTTATTATTACCATTTTCACATATTAGGATAAAAGTAAATATCTGGTAAAAAATTCTCTATAAGATATGTGTACATTTTTGTACTGTACCAAAACATTAAAATTAACAAAAAACATTAAAAAAAAAAAAAAGGAAAAGGAAAAAAAAAAGAGAAGGTCTCTGAAATTACCAACACTCAGTTATTACAATTATCAACACAGACACACTCCACATTTTTGGAAAATAACATCAGTCTATAGAAACCTTACCTGTGTCAGGTAGAGCAAAGAAGCTTTCGCTACGTCTCAGGTTTGGATGTGATGCCATCACCATCACATTCATCACAAACCAGCTGAAGATGGCTATGTTCAGCATCATAATCACTCAAACTCAAAAATAAGATAAACTTGACCACACTTTTAGTGATCCGGTTGTATTCACTAAAAAAAAGAGAGAGTGTAGTCAAAAAACACTTAGACTAAAGTTAATCATTCCTTAAATGTTTGAAATTGTGTTAATGTTTGTGAGCATGTAGACAGATGTGTAGGCCTACTTCATATTTGCACTGGTTTGCATTTGCCATAAAGTCTGTGGATTTGTGTATGTTTGTGTATGCACATGTAGAAGTAAAGAATTTTCGACTTACCTGCAGGGTTCTGTGCCCCAGGCTGAGGTTCTGCACTGGACTCTGTGATTTATAAGTCTCCTTGAGGTGGGAGGTGAGGGACACATGGTCCTGATCAGTGGATGGAGGTGTGGTCTCTTGTGCCTGGCACAACCACTTAACTCCCACACAAACACTGACACACACATAAGCCCATGCACTCAACACATCAACACAGGAAAAGATTAATAGAATTTCCTGGAGGACGGTGTAAGCTATTTCAGATTTTGACATTGTCAGCTTAAGTTAAATGTATAAAATTATATGTATAAGAATGAAAATGCATTGCTATTTAGTATAGCTCAGGTATGAAACATGGTGCTGCATTTGAACCAATACTCAGAACAAATAGTTGAATGATGCTTAGTTTTGGTTATGATTTATTATTGCAACAAGGCATACTTACAGTTTTACTATTTACACAGTCAAATTTTATATTTATACAATATTTATATTTAGATATTCAGTACATAGTAATTTATTTTTGTTCAACTTTAATTGCTCTATTTAGCATGATTTTGCTCATTGTAAAAAATAAAATTGCATTGCTACTAATCGCTTCTGCATTGTAGTGCACTTAAAATAAATTAAATAAAAAAGTAAATAAAAATAAAAAAATGATTTAGAAATGATTTGTTGAAAAACATATTTGGTAATCGGTTAAAGGCCTGAATACTTGCACTAGGTACCTCATTTATGCCTAGTTAATGCTCAGTACCAGTAAACACTTCATTATGAAGCTAATACAGCTACACTCAGCTGATGACTCCAGCCTGCTGATTAATCGCTGATGACGCAATACAGCATCCATTTGTGAGGAAATAAATTGTTTATGGTTAAGAACTTCAGTGCTTCTCTTTGTAAGGTTAGATTGAATCTCTCTTTATTTATAACAAACAAACAAACAAATACTACTTGTATTAAAGCTTAACTAGCTGTCACCTGACAATTTCTCATCAACAAATATTTGGTGCTATTTTAAACTATGCTTCTAGCTGACTAGTACTGAATTAAGATGATTTCAGTTCATATCCTGCACTTTGGAACATATAACCGGCAAATTTGAAGAGATAATGGACTGAGAGTTTCCGCTGAAAGACACTTTATAAACATTTAATTTTGCAGCAAAAATAATTTATCAGAGGGCAGTGATGAGTTCACAGAAATTGATTCATTCTTCATGTAAAAATGTACATTCATTAATAATCTTCCGGTGAACAGCATCATCTGGTAAAGCTTCTCCATTCATCTTATAGGTTGGTTACATCAAGTATAATATTCATGGTACCTCTCCTTCAGAATGCACCACACACACTGCCTTTGCTTTGCCTGAGGCCTTTAATTAATGTTGAAAAAATATATAGGACTTTTAGTTGGTTTGTAAAGATGGTAGGCTATTCTGGAAATAGCCAATAATAAAAATTCAGGAAAGAAAGAAAGAAGATGATGAAGAAGAAGGAATAAAAATAATTTTAGCCAAAGAACAACGAAAACATTTCACATTTAAGTATTCCTTTAAAAAAAATAAAAAATAATAAATAAATAAATAAATAAATAAATAAATAAATAAATGTGGAATCTTTAGTTTGAGGTCCTCTCTTCGGTTGATTCTGTACAGGTGATTGTGCAGGGCTGGTCTGAGATCGGTGTTTAAGGTTTAATGATGGTCAGATGCTCGGTCACATGAGTGTGTGTGTGTGTGTGTGTGTGTGTGTGTGTGTGTGTGTGTGTGTGTGTGTGTGTGTGTGTGTGTGTGTGTGTATCCGGGTATCCGCAACTTCCCTCATTCGGCTATGGGAAGTCCAACTCATTTCCACGAATCGGTTCTTTCGAACACTTTCAAAGATTCTGATTTCAAAACAATTCTCATCGGTTCTTTTACGTCATTACGGCTAGTCTTAAACTTTATTTTGTTTATTGCTATTTTTCCAAATGAAATGTAATAATTGTTTATCGTTATGTATTTTTGCGTTGTAGTGTACCAGTTTAGCAGCTAAGATCCAGCTCAGAATGAAGTAATTTTGAAATTTATAAAAATTAAAAACATCTTTCGGGTGAAAACAAATACGTGAATTTATTAAAACGAAGTGCTTCGTAGGCTATGTGTGTTGATTAAACTGCCATACAATCAAGCTGTAAACAATCTCATTGAGTCGTTCAGACCAGTTTTGTGAATCTGTTCAAACAATTCAAACTCAAAAGATCCGACTCAGAAGAACGATTCTTTACCAACCGGACAGCGCCATCACTCAAGACTGCATTAAGGCTACATCCATCTTTCTCTTAAGCTAGTACACCGGTAGTCTTATTTTCTCACAATGCCTTTCTCTGAATTGTATTTTAATGTGGATAATGGTTATCTGGAGGGGCTGGTGAGAGGTTTTAAGGCTGGTATTTTATCTCAGGCGGATTATTTGAATCTCGTTCAGTGTGAAACTCTGGAAGGTGAGTCCAATGTGTGTGTTGGCTGCTAGCTGTCCGTCTTCATTAGCGACATTTCCACATACAGTTACGTGTCTCTACTGACATTTATCGTCGTTTAAAGATGCAAATCCGAATTGCGGTGGTAACTCGCTGAGAAATAGCCACGTAACGATAGCACTGCTAACGTTAATGATATTAGCACAGTTAGCATGTTTCTTTAGCCACCTTTCAAATTCCCTTCAGTAGGTGAAGATCAGTTTTTGTGTCACTATGTATTCCTCATTTTCCTAATATTAAGTAAACATTTGAAGTCCTGTGATTTTTAAATTGTTACTATTCACTTCTAGCATTTAAATGTACATGCTAACTGTGCTGCTATCAGCTACATTACACATTCAGTGATCTGTTTTCTGAGCTGTTTTTACGCGTTAATTTTAAACGATCGTACGCAAATGTTTAGAGCACGGCTCTATTTTAATTATGCACAGTATGTAGTACAATATCGTTTTTGTAAGGCATTGGTTAAACCTGACTGACTGACGGGTTTCTGGGCATCATTATTTTTCAAATGTTGTGTCGAGTAATAGATGCGGAAGCTTTTATAGCAATGATCAAGAAGAACAGTAAATGTTTACGTTTTTTTATATACATATAAACGAAAGATGCAGGTTTCATTTGAGGAATGATAGTTGATGATGCTGGTCATGTGATATGTTATGACGTCAGTTCCGGATTCTCCTTCAGCCAGCGCTCATGATGGCAATATACTGGAGTATGGAGAATTTATGAATTTGTATGATGTACCGCTGTCGGCAAGCTACCCGAAATTATTTACAGCACATCTTTACTTTAATTAGAGAAAAACACAATTATACCCAAACTTTTATTAATACTCAACTTTTATAGAATTTGCCTTCCTGATAAAAATAAAGCAGTTAATTCATAATATATTTTAAACATCTCCCTAGATTAAATTTTTGAGAGTATTTACTGGAGAGGAGCATGGTTATACTCTGAGAAATACTGCACTTCTAGCAAAATCAGAGTTGCTACTTTTTTCCCTGATATTTCCAACTTGCGTGCATCTTGTAAAAATTGAGGGAGAAACTTAATATATTACATCAGTGCAATCAGATACATTCCCTGGCAGGAACCATGCTATTTAGTTTACTGTTTATGCCTTTTTTTATCGCACCTTTTTTATTCAAACTGCCTAGATTTGAAGTCTTTCTTGCTGAGATTTCTCGTACTGTAAAAATCTTATAACTCATAAATAATAATAAGAATAACAAATTTATTGAGGATTATGATCTTTCTTACTGATTGAGATGCCCTTTGTTTACTTGTTCAACCTGTGGGCATTATATCATAATATTTCACACTTTACAATAAAATTTGTTGTTTCAAAATAACCCAGTTTTTTGCATTATTTAAATTAAAGCAATATTTTTTTTAGACGTTTAATAATTTTATAGCTAATTCTGTCTCTCCTTTAAGAATCAATGGCAAGTGACTCACTGGGAAATTTTGTCTGTGTTTTAGGGAACTGGAAATTATGTAAAAACAGTTCTGAGATGAATATAGAAATCACTGCCAGAACACAAGCCTTTAACACTCAAGAATGAGGTTTATATTTATTTTTTGAATCATTAAGGGTTTTTCTTGTTTTTGTTTCCTCAGACCTGAAGCTTCACTTGCAGAGCACGGACTATGGAAGCTTCCTGGCCAATGAAGCCTCTCCCCTCACTGTCTCCGTCATTGATGACAAGCTGAAAGAGAAGATGGTGGTTGAGTTCCGGCATATGAGGAACCAGTCCTATGAGCCTCTGGCCAGCTTCATGGATTTCATCACGTGAGTGCGGTCAGACATCAAAGAGTATAAGCGAACCACACTTCAAATTCACACCGCATGCGGCATGATACTGAGCTCCTGTAATTTACAGAAGTATTATGTTCGGTGAATATTCATAGCCAAGAATATTTTTGTTTGCGTTCGCTGCCATTTTTTTTACTTATTCACTTTTTGTGTTTCAAAATACTTCACCTCTCAGGAGGAGACATTATTAAGCTCTTTTCCATCTTACTGCTTTTTCAGATACAGCTATATGATTGACAACGTCATCCTTTTGATCACTGGAACTCTCCATCAGCGGGCCATTTCAGAGCTGGTGCCCAAGTGCCATCCACTTGGCAGCTTTGAACAGATGGAGGCCGTTAACATCGCCCAAACTCCAGCAGAGCTCTATAATGCCATCCTGGTGGATACACCTCTTGGTAAGACAGTCTGATAATGAAAAATTCACACATGATTGACATTCACTGCAAGTTTTGTAGCCAAAGAAAGTCAGTGAGTTGCGAATCTTGTCATTATTTTTTGAGCATTCAGAAATTCTGTGAAACAACTCAAAACATGTTCTAAATAATGCCAAGGTGCTTATTTCTACATCACAGTTAATGGCTGTGTCTGTTTGTTTCAGCTGCTTTCTTTCAGGACTGCATCTCTGAGCAGGATTTGGATGAGATGAACATTGAAATCATTCGCAACACTCTTTACAAGGTCAGCCTTGTGATGGAAGATACTGGGATGTAAATCTTAAACATTCATTAGGAATTTTCCTATGGAATTAGGAAATTTCCCAGCCTGCTGGTTTGTCTATGTGTGGGTAGTGAACTTTAACACTGTATGTAAGGGGGAAGTAATTTTCTGTATAGGCACATACCAATATCTTATTAAATTATAGTGTTATAGTGCTGTTGACAAGGAAAAACTATACTGCTCATTAAACCCTTTTCTTTCAAGATTCAAGATTTTTATGCATCACATACACAGTTATTCACACAATATTACTTTCTGTGAAATGCAATCCTGGTCAGCTTATTTAATTTGAATATGAATAGTAGATTAAAAAAGCTAAGATAAAATGAACATAAGAAATGATAATGGAAAAATGAATAATAATAACAACAAAAAAATAGCAATAAGGTAGGTTGGATTAGAAAATGCTAGGCATGTTACCTGCGCAATATATATATATAATGTCAGTATTACATCAGTTATCATTATATCAGTTGTTCTATAAATGATTATTTATTTATAAAGGCCTTTAACTAAGAAATCAAGAGCTGTAGTTGATCTCCTCTCTGTGTCTCCAGGCTTATCTAGAAGCTTTCTACAAGTTCTGCACTTCACTGGGTGGCACGACCGCAGATACCATGTGCCCAATTCTGGAGGTGAGTAAACACCTGTGAAATCAAGAGTAAGGACCTTGATTCTAAAATCTGATTCTTTTTTTAATTATTATTATTGTAACTGACATATTTCAGTTTTAAGAATTAAAGCAAAGATTTGCTTTTGTATCAGTTTGAGGCAGACAGAAGAGCTTTCATCATTACCATTAACTCCTTTGGTACGGAGCTCTCCAAAGAAGACCGAGCTAAACTCTTCCCACACTGTGGCAAGCTCTACCCAGAGGGTCTTGCACAGCTAGCCCGCGCAGATGATTACGAGCAGGTCAAAGCTGTGGCTGAATACTACCCTGTAAGTATCTGTGTAGACCTTAATGAGTTTAAACTAACGTTTCATCATGACAGCAGGATTACATTAAATGACAGCATGTTCATTTTGGGTGAACTGTTCCTTCAGAGTTGTTTTGATGTGAAGTTCACATAGCGTTTGTTTCTGGCATTTTTGGCCACCAAAATGATTTGAGGATTAACATGAGTTCATGCTGCTTCAGGAATACAAGCTTCTCTTTGAGGGTGCTGGTAGCAACCCAGGAGACAAAACCCTTGAGGATCGCTTTTTTGAACATGAGGTGAGCAAAAGTTTTTACATGGTGAAAGAGAGAGAATGTTACTGCATTGAAAGTCATAATTCAGTGATGTTAGCAAATGGCTCTGTTTGAAAGTTCTCTGCTAACAATAAAATGCGGGTTATGTTTTTGCAGGTGAAACTCAATAAGCTGGCCTTCCTGAATCAGTTTCATTTCAGCGTGTTCTATGCCTACGTCAAGTTGAAGGAGCAAGAGTGCCGAAACATTGTGTGGATTGCCGAGTGTATTGCCCAAAGGCATCGGGCTAAGATTGACAACTACATCCCCATATTCTAATGGTACATAATATCAGTCTTGAATAGTGATCCACATGGCATGTATTAACTGTGCTCTGTTATGCTAAGGTTTGAAAATGATGATCCTGTCTCCTCCCTGTTTCTTGCACTTTTCGCCACTCTTACATTTCATTGTGATTGTCTTTATTAAAGTTAAGGATCATTCGTTTTTGTTTGACAGACAGAACAACGCAGTTGCATTCCCCCTCCACCCTTAGGATTTTTTAAAGAAAACTTTTAGTAAAGTAATGTTTTTTTTTTTCTTCATGATGTCATGACTGTGAAACCATGTCACCTGGCAACCAGTCACAGCCCATTGCAAGTGAAGGTTCCAGGGAATTAGCAAAGTTAACGTGCAATGCAAAACTCAAGACATCTAATTGTCATACTCTTCCTGTGATCTTCCTGCTAAGAAAACATGCATTCCATTATTATCATTCATGCATTGCATACTTTTTCAATTAATGTACATTTTCAGATTATAAACTCTCTGAACTCATGGTCTCCCAGTATTCACATCTGATGAGTGTTAGAGAATCACTGGTAATTACACAGTGAGCCTTATTTTAATAAAACACAAGCAGAATGAATTTCCGCGTAAATCGTATTCAATTGAACTGCGTGGTTACATAAGAATGGAATTATAATTGATTTACAGAGTAATTGTTTTGCTTGTGTTTTACTTATAAGGAACAATGGGATTATCCTTAATAAAAAAGAGAATTGCTGGGAATTAACATGGAAAAAAATGTTATTTTGTGTGTGTATAGATTCTTCACTATGTCTTGTTTGTTAAAATGAGAATTGTGTGCTATCCATTTGTAAATTAGTGCTAAAATTTGTGCTGACATAATTTATGGAGTAGCTCATATTTTATGATTCACAGCTGAATTAGTGAGGTCAAATAGATCTAATATTAAGAAAGACCTTGCAATCAGCTAAATCTATTGTACTATTGTAACCATGTTGTCTGTATTTTAAGTGATCTAAATGAAATCTACATATATATATACACTATACAAAAAGTAATTCTGTGTTTGTGTTTTTTGAATTTTGTCTTTCATAGAAAAAAGAAACAAAAACAGCCACTGTCGAAGTTGTACAGCTACAAGAATATTGTAATTGTACTGTAGTTGCATTATTCACCGCCAGATGGTGCAAAGAGCCCAATCATCCTTCATCAATGTACTGTATGCAGTTTGCCTTGGACTTGACATTTTAGCTACAGCATAAGCTTCAGAATTTGAACTTGCACTTTACTACAGACAGACATTCTGCTGAACAAAAGGATTTACTGTACCTTCTGACACAGATGTAAGATATTCATTGTAATCATAATTAGGCAATGGCTTTGTGCTATTTTGCTGAGAAGTTTAAGCATGTGATGTGCTAGTTGACAGGAACATTAGAGTCTGCCAAAACCCACGATAGGCCTCAGGGGCTAATGATGCCATGTTTGCATTAACTCTGTGTAGCTCTCTGTACTCTGCCAAAAGCTAATCTGTATCTAAACATGTGAACGCCTTGCCAGCCACTTACCGACAGAGCTTTCAGTTTTTTGTAAATACCTGACTTGGTTTAAACATGCCGTTGAATGACTGGTTATCTGTGTTTCAAATCCATGGATAAGAAATGGTCCTAGGGCTTAGTGATGTTCTAAACACCCACGCAGTACACGGAGTTTTGTATTTCTGTTTGGATGAACATCACTTTTTTTATTGTTTTAGGGGGGCTTTGGATCACTCCCTGATGACCCCATCCTCACTCTTTCTATGTGCTAAAACATTAAGATTCAGGCCTCATTAAAAATGCTTAATTACTGCAAACAATCGCAGCCTTTTAGTTCTGCAGTCCTTTGGACCTTTTGCAGATCAGAAGACAGAAAAGGGCTTGGAGTCCAGCGATCTTTGTGAATGCAAATTATCTTAGCAGCCATCTCACTGCAGCCAAAAGAAGAGCACAATGAGGTTAAACAGAGTTTATACACTTACAGGTCATGGTAGTACTCCTGGAAAATGCATAAAACTTTCAGATGCCTCCAGCTGTTTTCTCTCATTCAGTATATAAATATGCATGGTTGTTATGACCTATGTTGATGTTGAAATATTACTGTTGACTCCATCATAATGCTATAGTACTGATTGTGATATTCCTCTTTTTCATGTTCACCAAATAGCAATTAAAAAATGTTTTTAGTTTAGTCAAATCTGATGCAGTTCAATATATATAATGGAAGCCTCAAACTTCAGTGAAATGAGAAAATAGTAACTAAAAGTAATTACTTTTCTGGTTGCATGTGAATTTATGGAAGAGTGTCATTTGAATTAGGTGATATATGTTGCACAATGTTTCTGTTGTATCGTCATTCGTCACACAAGTATCTAGGAACACCAGCTAACCTCACTCAGCCTTATGTCATTCGAAACCAGCATGACGCTCTTCTGTAGAATGCGAAGGAAGTGCCAAAACTGGTATTTCTTCAAAATAATTTATTTTGTGTTTCACATAAGAAAGTCATACAGATTTGGAATGACGTGAGGGTGAATATATAATGATAGAATCTTCATTTTGGGGTGAGCTATTAATTTAAGTTCATGCAATGTTAAAAGTATAGTAAACAGTATAGTAACCAGTCTTAGACATACATCTTATGTCACTGAGCCTTTAATAGCATGTTCACTAATTGGATCTGGATCCCTGCAGTTGAGCAGGGTGATGGCCTCCACCCTCCTCAACACATCCCCACAATTAGTGGTGAGAGGCTGATTTTAAGATGATTCAGAGAGATTCCTCTGGTTATTTTTTTGCTGATACTAGGAAATGTAGTTTTAGTTTTTTTTAGTTAGTCGCCATGTGTTACCACTGCCCAGAAGGACAAGCATTTGGTAAGCTTTAATTAGATACAGAAATAAGATGATATTTTGAGAGTATGGGAGGCAACTGTGATACAGGACACTGTCAAATGCACACTGTCACCTGCTATAACTGGCAAAACGCTCACACTGGAGATGCAGGTTCAAAGACTGGATTAATTTTTGATGACTTGTGGATTTGGTGGAGAAGGGAAAAAAAGATCGATGGAAAAATGGGTGTAATGTTATGTCTACATATTTGTGGGTTCCTTTGCTCTAGCAAGAATTGGCCCTCTGGTTGCACAAGCCACACTGGGATTTGACTGGCATTATTACAAGTGCACTGGGCAGCTCCATCTCCATGGGCTTTTTCTTTGACAAGAAGAAATCTGTTGGAAACCAGATGAGCAAATATAGCCTGTTAATGATCCTTTTGTTGTCCATTGTCAAGTAGTGAATGAGAGGAGAAGTCGAGGGCTGATGTATGCAGACTTGTACCCAGTGACCTCCACTTACAAACAGAGTGAAACAAAAGCGACGTATAGGCATCCTGAAACATGAAAACGCTGCAACCTTTGTGTCTGAATGGGCGGGAACTGCTTTACAGTCAATGCACATGAACTGACATCACAGTCCCATGCTTATGCAAAGCTGCGAAATCTTGCATCAGATAACGGGCGACATTCTGCGAAAGTGAACATGAAGAGTAGCATCATTTAGTTCCGCTATAATTACTCAAAAACTGTAAATCAAGGTTGTGACCTCATTTTCAGTAAGCCACTGGGAGAACGTAGTGAGACGCCATTACAATTAGGCTATCTTTGCCAATCCATTATTTATTTGTATGGATGAAATGAATGGTATTGAGGATTAAGACTACTGTTTTGGATGGGCATGTGTGTCCTGTGGTATCCTAAGCCCCTCTGTGCCCCTCAACTCAGTTTGGACATCTGACAAATGACCCTGTGGTCCAGCCCCATGTCCTACTGGCAAGTGCTGTGAATAAATACGCTATACATTGTGTCCCACAGTCCAGGAAGAAAACAAACAGACAGTGTCACAAACACAATGGCCTTTGAAGAGCAAACGTTAGATAGCATTTAACTCATTCAAGAAGCTTTACAAATGGTCTTGTGAATAAAATACCTTGGAAGTGGGGTCTCATTCTTGAGGAAGGAAACTCTGCATTTTGGGCATGAATATTTCAGGTTGTTTTTACACTTTAATATTTTTAGAAAATGTTTGCTGCTTAACTTAAAATTAATTTGAGTTTTAGAGAAAAAAAGTATTAATTATATAAGTATATTTTGAATACATAGTTAAAATAATTTTGTTAATATCACTTTTGATTCACACATTACAAAAAAAAAAAATACAATAGTAAAATGATAATGCAATTTTTTATACTTTATTATGTCTTTCAAATTAAAATTAAAAATTTCCTTTAGAGACAATATATATATATATATATATATATATATATATATATATATATATATATATATATATATACCAATAGTCATTCCTAATTTTTCCTTTCTCTTCTATTCACCTTTTTCCCCTTTCTTCCATTCCTTTTGTGATAATACCCACCACCAACACATAAAATAATAATAATAATAATAATTAGAACAATAACAATTACATACAAAAACACTTGTACATACTGTGCAAACAGGGAAAATAAATAAAAAATGCAAAAAAAAGAAAAATGCACAGACATTCACATATTCATATCAAACTCTTATAATGACACCTAATTCATAGTAATTTAAATAATCTTTTTAAAACATCAATTAAAAATAACATTAAATAAATAAAATAATAAATTCATAAATTAAAAGGGAGGCAGATAATGCAAAATTAATGAATATAATTATAATCAAAATAAAATTCTAATTCAAATTGCTATTACCTCTTAAATGTTACTACTTAGTCAATATTGTCCTATTTTGTGTCAATTTTTTTTCCAGGTCTTCTTTCTCATGCTTCATCTTCCTATGATTAAATGGACAGAAAACGAACAGCTGAGAGGAGATTCTTAGAAACAGACATATGTGGCCGTTCCTTGAAATCTGTTATGGTTTTGGATCTAGTTCTTTAGCCTAGTGAGTCTGGCCAGCACAAACGTTACCATTTTCCATCACTCCAAGTATGCTTAGTGTTAGGAACTTAGTGTGTTGATGTTGGCAAGCGTCCTGTGCTGGATTTTAACATCTGCAGCGCTGAGACAGTTTACAGCACTCCTCGCTCCTGAGGGGATTTGGCAAATGACACCATGGCCTTAAAACCTGTGGAACACTTGCAGGTTTTTAATGCTAAGCTTTTAAGCAGACTGAAATTTGTAGCAAGCACCCCAGTCCCTCACATTTTTTAAGGTTAACCATAAAATCAGTTCTGCATACAAGCACTGCTGACAACGTAAAGTGTTACAATGGAAAATCCTGCGGATAGTCTATGTACGGTGAATAAGACCAGCTGTGAGGTAACTCTGGATGGGCCTACAGTGTTTATTTATGTTAGTGGTGTGTTATTGTTCCCTTTTTGAGTGGCACAATCTCCTGCCCTGTGTCCTAAAATCCTGACCACCACCCAAGAGTTGACGTGTGTGTGAAACATTTGTGAGTTTCTTTTCCCTTTTTTGAGTAATTTTCCTTTTCAGATTTGGCTGAACTCTTGCCTCAGGACACCACTAGCAATATTAATCTGAACGCTTTCTCAGAGTGTTCTTTGCTTTTCTTTCTTCTGTGCCAAATTTCTCAACTTTAGGACACTGGGTCCAGTATCTTGTTTAATTTAGGCCTTTTTGCTATGTTAACTAACAGTGGCAGTATGGAGAGCAGTTAATGATGGGACAGTTGATGCAGACTTGAATTTGCATTGCATTACCTACATGAGCACGACATCTCAGCGTGTCAGAACGTAGTCACTACAAATGGTTTTGTAACCAAGATATCTTGGTAGTTCTTCATAATTGATAAAAGAAAACGTCATTAACAGTTCTCATGAACATGTCAGGGTTTTTCTTTCTGATTTCATTAGAACTTTTTTTTTCTTTCTTCTTTGTACATTATAGTGAAATGTTACATCATCACTGTAAATAATTTTGTACTTTGTGAAAAAAAAAAAAATCTGTGTGATTCCCCTTTAACGGAGATGTTCCCTTTTTTAGTTTTGTGTCCCAAACAACACCCCACCCCCAACCCCCACCCTGTGAAAGCACGTACAGTAATAGACTATGGCTCGGAGACCATGAAGAAGATTTATTTTTTTCTTGTGTTGATGTATTGCCTTTTGAAACAGGAAGTTGGCGCTGGACACATTGTCCCTAACAGCCTTTAGTTTTACATCACGGTCTGGCAAAATTGCACAAGACAGCTTGGTTGGACAGTCGATGGTTGGGAAAGAAAAAGTTGATGATGTATGAAAGTTTGTTCTGAAAAAAAAGACACAATGAACAGCAAAGAGTTTTTTTTTTTTGAATGATGAATGATTTTCTGATAATCACACAAAGTGCTGCAGCTGGGAGCAAGGCTGAGCGTACTTTTCTCTGTTTATTACACAAGTGACACTCATATTTAGTGTTTACTTGCAGGGACCATTTGGATTGTTTAGGAACAAAGTTCTCATCAATTATGAACCAAGTGCTGCTTTGTTAATCACAGGACCCAATGTGATGTGGTGTGTGACAATGTGTCCCATTTATTCCTTATTATGTTTCAGCTATCAAAGAAATTCCACACTGCTCTTTCCAAAAACAATAAATGCAGTTAATGAGATAAACATGATTACCAATTAATCTCCCAGGATTCTGACCTTGCTCCAAAGGCTAAGCTTCTCAATTGTGGGTATTTTGAGCCAATGCCCCTGCTCTCTGAATGTCCCGATTCCATGAAATTTGAGCAGGCTTAGTTCTTGGTATAACTTTTACCAGGAACTGAGCATTTTGTGCTCTGGTCAAAAAGCTTTGAAATTAATTCTATTGAAATGTGTCAAAGTCTCAAAGATTGAGACTGAAGCCATTGTAGATCTGCTCACATTTGGCTGAATCCTCAGTTCAGTGTCCAGAGTTTCTCAAGTAGAGACTGTGATTCATAACATGGTCAGTTGGACCATGGCATAACAACAGCCTAATTAAACTACTCTAGGTAAATGAATAAACAATTGTGGCTTTAGATAAATTGAAAGTACCTTTTTTGAATGGTTAAAATGTGCATTTTGGAAAATTTATACAGAAAAACTATTGCAACGAAAGATTAACATTTTTCTAGCTCTGTTATATCTGGCTTGTAAGACTCTGGCTTCATTACACAAACTGAAATTTGCAATTAGCATAGCTACATACAATTGCTAATTAACACAGCAGTAGTGGGTGGCTGGGTTTCAGTACAGCGATTAGAGAAGGTCATTTAGCATTGACAAAGATCTTTGACCAGCTAAAGGAAGCCATTGTTCATGTTCTCTGACAGAAAAATACAAAAACACACAGATTGATTATTTAAAAAGTCAACTTTAATATACTCTAAGAATGATCAAGTGAACAATTTACATTTTTTTTCTGATCTTTTTTTTTTTTTTTTTTTTTTTACATATTTGTATAAAATTCACAGTTCAAGTGATTTTATAGAAGAACAAAATGGCATATATACGCCAACAAAAATGTGACATACAAAAAACAAAAAAACAAAACAAATATAACAAATGCTAAAGGATGGAGTAAAATACATTTAAAAAATAACATCTGTCTTTAGAACCCCACTTCAGCCCATTGGTCACTTAAAAAAGAAGTTGCACTCTGACCAGTTTGACTCTGGTTTGATCATAGTAACATTATCATCAGCCTCTCAGTGCAGTATGGAAAGAGAGCCTCAGATGTTTGGCTGTTAATGATCATCCATGTCTTAGTGAAATTGAAATTTAACACCAAACTCAATTAAGGTGTCTCCATGATGAACGCCCAGAATGTATGCCTTCTACAGAATACATAATCTGTATGTTATCTGTTTGGATTTGCCTCACCTGAGAACTTGTATTTGCAATAAATATGGCCTGTGGGCATGACCTCTTTGTTATCATTATCTTCATGATGCTCAAGAGTGTCAATTGCCTTTTAAGAACTGAGTTTACCACAGATGTTTTGGTGCAATTCAGTGATCCCCTCAAAATCTTACACAATATGTACAACAAAATGAAGATGAGAAAAGTAAAGTATACACAATGGAAACAAATCTCTAGAAGTAGATCACATTAGTTGTGCTAAAGGATGTTTTGACACTCTTTACCAGAACTAATCAATAATCTTTGTGAAGCTGTTGTTGTTGTGGTTACTGTTATTCATGTTCTCCTTTATGCTGTTGTTATTGTTGAGGAGGCTCAGGCCTTGTTGTTTCCTAAGGACACGAGGTATCACTTTCTTCTGAACAAAGAGTTTCTGGAGGAACCTGTCACTGATGCTAAAAGGGAAGTAGCTGCAGATGAAGTACATGAGTGTTAAACCCGGCCCAGCGTAGTATCGCACCTGGGGTTGAGGAGAGAGGAGTGCGTCCACAATGGTGTTGATGACAGGGCTCAGATCCTCATTGGCTGTTTTTGCGTAACTCTGGAAGAGTTCCTTGGTCTCCAGCAGGTATTCTTCTCCATATTCTTCTAGAAGGCTTGGGGGCAAGTTCTGGATCTGGCTCTTGTACTGTTTTTCCCAGTACTCTGTATTACTGCTCTGCCCTGCAAGGTAAGGAAATGGCAGAAAGCATGATGCAACATGAATGTAGAGGAGAAATCGGTCCAGAACAGATTGGAGACATAAACAGGTCTGGGGACACTTTATTCAGTTATTTATATTGTAATTCAGCGTGTAAAGAAAGACTCAAACCTCATGGATCCCTGAGGCTCAGATGTAAATAAACAAATCAAATGAGAACTTAACCGACGTGGCAGTTTTCTCTCAAGATGTAACCCATTTGTCTAAGAATATCTGAAATGGTTCACTTCTTGCCTGTAGTATAACTTGCAATACGCTGTAAACCAAAAATCTATTTGAACTAGATGTTAAAAAGCTCATCTGCAGTTCATACACCAAATTGTCCATATAAGTGGCCTTAGAGTTTGTCAGGCAATTTGCCTAAACATTGTGTGTTTTATGATAACAGAGAGTCTAAATTTCATCAAATTACAAACACTGTGACATGACTAGAGATCGGCAGTATACAGATAGGTGAATCATCAAACTGGAAGTATACAATATTTTGGTATATGTAAAAATGTTAATCACCTGTCTTAAAGGCAGAGGGTAAGATGGTGGAGACTTTGACACCCCACGGCTCCAGCTCATGACGAAGGGTGCTGATTAAAAGATTCAGAGCAGCTTTTGAAGCCCCGTATGATGCCAAACAAGGGAAGGGATGCTCACCTGCAGAAACAAACATTATATAGAGATATCTTAATCACAATTTACAGCACTGCTTATCCTTGAACATTTTAATGAGCTGGCTGATACGATAAAGGCTGTAAAAAAACTACGTAAGAAGAGCTACAACATTAATGTTTTAAATCTGTCACGTTGCCTGAAAACTGGTAAAGACAAAATGATGACCTTTATGGGACACATTCCAAAAGTCCAGAAGTTGTGGTGTTTTTTGACTGAGGGAGTGTCATTCATTGTAGGGGTAAAAAAGGTGTAAGAAAAAAGAAAAAGCTGGATTGTAGCCAGGACAATCATCAGTTTAACGGTGGAAACCAAGCAGCTATGTGGAGGTTAATTGCAGATTGTGACTGTTTATAAAGCGCATGATTTTGCCTCAAGACTTTGTATAATAAAAGGGCTTGTGTTCAAATCACTGGGAGGATGTACAGGATGTTTTAAGACAAAAGGCCTCCTGTAAGCCCTCTGAGAAAATGACTGTTCATCTGTATTGTGACAGTAGCATCTGCTGCTCATGACAGCTAAAACATTTAGTTTTCTTCTACAGTGAGACTGCACTGATGGAGACATCTTTATTTAAAAGGGCTGTGTGCCAGAGTTTACAGAGAACTCAACGGTATCCTGCTCCAGGCTGTTACTCATAGTATCACACTGTTTTGGCACAATGGCAGTAAACAAATGGAGATAAAATCTGGGGAGCCAGGCAAAGCTAAACGCACACTGAATTTCCCAACTGTGAATTCCAGCATGAGCTTGAGCAGAGAGCTGCTCTCAGTTGAAATTGTTAGTGGACACTTGAGAAGAAAGGAAAACAGGTGGATTACAGTTTGGGCTCCGATTAGTGTTTGGTTAGGTGTGATAAAGCCAGATGGAAGGCATAAAATAAACATCTGAGTGACAGAGATCCATTTATAAGCGCTGGCAGCTTTATGTGGATGGCAGAGAGAGAGAGAGACTTCTAATTAGATTTAGCACTGAAACAAGAAGCTGAAAATACTCATAAAAGTGTCATCATGCATACAATTTAATTTACTCGTTCTTTTCTTTCTCTTTTATTAGTGATGAAGTCAGAGTAGAGTGGCTTGGATATATAATATCTGTATAAAAGCTCTAGCTGAATGGTTAGAGCTCACATGTACGTTATGTGCATGTGTAAGTGTATCTGTGTACGTGTATGTGCATGTATAAGTGTGTATGTGTATGTGTATGTGCATGTATGTGTATAAGTATGTATGTGTATGTGTATGTGTATGTGTATGTGTATGTGTATGTGTACAGTACCTGAAGGGCTGGAGATTGTCACAATCCTGCCTTTAGCCTGTCTGAGAAGTGGCAGGAAGGTTCTGGTGACAGTGAGTGTTCCAAAGAAGTTGATCTCCATGCATCCTCTGTAGTTGGACATCAGGGAGAGCTCAGCATCCCCAATATTCACACACAATCCAGCATTATTAACAAGTCCCCACAAATCTAGAGAAAAGAAAACATGCATAGGTATAATTTACTGTAGATTACTTTCCGTTTTATGGTGTAATTATGACTTTTAACAAACTGGGAGCACTGAAAACTGTAATTAATTAACCACAATTCATTTTGTATTTATTTATTTTTTTAATTTTTTTTTACCATTTTAAAGTAATTTTTTTATTATATTAATTCTTGTTTGTTTTTGTTTGATATTAATAATAATTTATTAATTGTAATACATTCGAGGTAACCTACAGACCACTTGGATGTTTGCTGGTTGAGAACCACTGCTCTAAAATGACAGAGTGCAAAATTGTCATGTATTGTATTGGTCATCACATTTTTAAAAAGATCTGCATTGGCCTGCACTTGTGACACCTAAGTGTATAAATGTGTTGGATGTGTTTATTGTACCATAACACATGGTGCAGCACATGTGCCTTTGTCACAGATTTTCAACACTATCTAATGAATTGTCCAAGACCATCTGGAGAATCACAGAGATACGGAGTGGCTTAGTACAGAGGGACTGAGTGATCTGGGTTTTATCTGCTGAAATGGCATAGAATTGTTTGTGATGACAGCATGTGATTTATATCTATCTGGTTACAATTAAACTCTGTCCAAATTTAATGCTTATAATGATTATCTTCACCCTTACCCTCTACGTTTGTTTGATCAATTGTTTGGGGAAATTATTTGCAGAATAAGGAAACCAACACCTCATCCGAGAAAGAAATAAAGCAGGGAGAAGAGAGAACAACAAAGGCCTGAAACAATCTGATAAAAACATAGCTACTGTACATAGAGATTGAGTTAGTTAAGAACTATACACTCTTAAAAATAAAGGTTTTTTTTATTGGGATTTATGGTTCCATGAAGAACCTTCAACATCCATGAAACCTTTTCATGGCACAAAAGTTTCTTTGTAGAGGAAAAAGGTTCTTCACACAAGAAAAAAATGTTTACTGTCTTTAAAGAATTCTTCAAGGTCCTTTGAGGAACCCAAAATGGTTCTTCTATGTTATGACTGGCATCTTTATCTTTTGGAAACTTTATTTTTTAGAGTGTATAGTTGAAAAAAACTAAATCTACAAACCTATATCAGATATTAAGATGTACTGTATCAGCATTCGAATATGTCTTCACTTTTCCCTTAGCTTAGCATCTAAATTGAGGAGATTTAAGAATAAAATGCTGAACTAGAGTTTTGAAAAAGGCAGCATGGAAAAAAAGTCATAAGCCACCTGGCGCTGTGGTGTGTATGTTTGAAAATAAAACAGCCCCTTGATGTACTGCCAAATTATACACCACCCTTCCACCCCATCCCCTCTTCTTGCCAACACATTCTCTGAGATTAAACATCCACGTCGGTCACGCAAAAACAAACAAACAAACAAACAAACAAACAAACAAACAAAAAATGCTTGCACACTACATACACATGCAAACACATATATACCTGATTACGCTGAATCTCTTGTAAAGTAAACAGCACTTACAAAAAATTTGCCCATGGAGCAGAAATGAATTGATTTGTGGGACCTACTTTAAAGGTAATTCAGTGAGGTGCTTTGTTGATAGCATGGTTCCAAATTTGGTTCAACAGAAACGTTAATGGAAACCACAAGCTGGTTAAAGTTTATTCAGGGCAACCAAAAGTTGCTGGCAGTTTTCAGATATACGAACATTCGTACAGGGGTATTTTATGTTCATGTTGGAGTGTGATTGTGTGTGTGTGTATTTCTGGCATAGTGCAAGAGTAAATCCTCACCTCTCATGCCAAGTTTAGCCTTGGTGTCGAGCAGGGCTTGCTGTACCTGCTGAGGCTGGGTGATGTCTACCTGCAGGAGGGTAAGGCGTGATGAACAGACTCTGCGCAAGTGCTTGGCTCCTTCTCCATCCAGGTTCAATACAGTCGCGAACACTTCAAACCCCATGGCATCTAACCGCTTTGCTGTAGCATTACCAAACCCTGAATCACAACCTACAGAGACAGGGGAAAGAAACGCGAGAATGTTATGACAATATATTACAATCCAAACACTCTAAATACTCACATTCTGGCAAAATTTCCCAGTAATTTCACTTAAATGGCATCAATATTATCATCATCCTAATAGCTGTTTTGGATTCCTTTTTGAACACTTAAGCCAGTTTTAGGAAACCTTCTTGTATGGAACAAGAGTGAAAACTTGATGAGGAAGCATAGTCAACATTGGCAAAATGTATTGTAATCTCACTACTATGACCTCTGAACACCTATAAAGTTCAGCAAAATCAGAACAGTACAACAGGAAACAAAAGTACAGTTATATAAAGTCTTTACCCCACATCAAGTAGCATGATAGTATGACGCATCAATCTCTGAAACACGACTTTCTTATCTCTTTACTAGATTACACACCTGAAAGAGATATTGGTGTTAATGTCCTTCAATTTGAGGACTTTGTAGTTTGGGAGCTGTATTACTAAAATTATAAAAATGCAAATCAGGACTCAGTGTGTTAGAAACAAATGCAGCTATGGTTACAAATGCATTCACATGATTTTGATATCTGACACTCTCACACACACATTTACAGAAGTGGCGGCAGGGAACGACACATTAATGAGGAAAATTAACATCTGATCTTTATGAGGGTCATTTGAGTACAGATAACATATAAAGCCACAGGAACTTTACCCTCAACATGCAGAAGAATGCTGAAAAAAGGAGAGTAACTGTAGACTTTCTGTTCTTTTCCTACCCCTGATGTGCAAGTTGTTCTTGGAACTGAATGCCAGTGCACTACAGATTCTGAAGGCCAAAAGTGACATGAATAGACACAAAGACATAAAGATTTCTCTCAATGTGAGGTCTACAACATAACTGAACCGCTGGGCTTTAGAAATTAATGTTTTCTGGGAGTGTCAATTTTTATAATCTTTTTTCTTTTAAAAAATGGTTGTTAGGAATTTTGTTTCCATCCAAACTAAACATATTCCATTCTGTGTCTCTTTAGTTTGGCAGGGAAGAAAAGTTGTAAAATTAAAACAATAATAATAATAAAATTGTGATGAATTTTTATACACTGTCCCGAGGTCAGTGGCCTCACTTTTAACCTCTAATTGTGTGGCAAACAATTATGCACCAGACACTAGTTATGTTGCTGCACACGCTTACACTTCACCTGGACAGGAGGCTTCGTAGGAGCGCTACTGACCTGGCTCTGCGCGCCACCAAGACCACTGCCCAGGCTATCGGGCGATCGAGTGCCACTTGTGACTGACACTTACTGATTAAACTTACTGATTAAAAGGAAAATCTATCCTTTCCACCCTCATGCCATCCAATAAATATATGACTTTCATTTATCAGATGAACACAAAGTGTTATTCTTATGCGAAAAGATAAATACAAAAAACAAAAAACAAAAAAAAAACAATACAAATACCAATATTTTAAACTTTACCATCGTGTCCACTTTGTTTGTGGTTTCTCAAGTGGTCCTGTCCCCTTGCATTATACAGACTATAAATCTTTTCCTGTGTTCATCTGAAGAAAGAAAGTCATAAACATCTGGGACAACATGAGGGTGAGTAAATGATGAGAGAATTTTCATTTTGGGGTGAACTATTCCTTGAAGAGCAAGATGTGATGCAGAGGCTAAAACATATTCCAGACAGAACACAAGAATGTGTTGCATTAATGAGGAGAGTCATAGAATTAAACATACAACATTAACATTTTGAAAGGAAACTTTTTTGTGTTGTCTATTCTAAAACAAGGTTGTGTTGGACCCGGCGCTTCAGACATCATCCTGATCTGCAGGATAGTAAGAGGATGGGGTTAGATCTCACTACGGCTGGACCGCCCCTCAAGCAGCCTCTCTTAGACTTCTTGACACCTTGTTCAGTTCTGGGTGCAGAGGGAAATGTGTTTTGTGCAAACAATGGGTCTGTGCATGCGCCCCAAGCATTCAGTCGCTGTGATATTGGGAAAAATAAAACACACACATTTTCAAAAAGAGAGCAAATTTCCTCTTCCATTACTCACAAGTGTTCTGCCCCTGTGCAGCTAGACACTTGAGTTAATTCAACCCCTCGCCATGCGGGCCGAGTCCTGGCAGGCCATTCCCCAGAGTGTCGGGCTGGGTTAAGGGGATAATAATACAAGGATATTCACTCCAATTCGCTCGAAGACCCCTGTGCTTCAGCGGCGTGGTCTCCACCTCAGTGCAAAGCAAAGACGCCCAATTCCTCTGTTCAGAGGTGATGAACCTGCTGGCAAAGGGTGCTATAGAAACCATTCCTCCAGCACAGAGCGAGTCAGGCTTTTACAGCCATTACTTCCTCGTCCTCAAAAAGGACGGTGGCCTCTGGCCCATCCTCGATCTCAGACGCCTGAATCACACCCTCATGAAAAGGTTGTTCAGGATGATCACACTGAAACAGATCCTTGTGCAAATACGCCTAGGAGACTGGTTTTGTTCTCTGGACCTGAAGGATGCATACTTTCACATCCAGATAGCCCCCATCACAGGCAATTCTTGAGATTCGCCTTAGAGGGAGTGGCATATCAATACACGGTCCTTCCCTTCGGGCTGTCCCTGGCCCCCCACACTTTTATGAAGTGCATGGACGTGGCTCTTTCCCCTCTGAGACAGATTGGTATCCGCATTCTCAAATACCTTGATGACTGGCTCGTTCTGGCCCAGTCCAAGGCAGAATTAATATCACACAAGACCCTCCTCCTCAGCCACCTGGAGTGCCTTGGACTCAGGGTAAATTTTGCCAAGAGCACGTTGTTCCCCAGACAGCGAATATCATTCCTGGGAACAATTTTCGACTCAGCCCATATGAGAGCTACAGTCGCGGCGGATCAGGCTCTGGCTATAAGGAGGCTGGTGACCTCCTTCAAGATCAGTCCGCTCACCCTCTCAAAGCATTTAAGAGGATGCTGGGCTTTATGGCAGCAGCATTGCCGGTGCTACAGTTGGGTCTGTTTTGTATGTGCCCCCTTCAGCGCTGGTTGAAACCACGAGTTCCATCACATGCGTGGTGTCATGGACGCCTGCACATCAGGGTGAGTCAGGCCTGTGTAACAGCCCTGGCCCCCTGGACGAACTCCCGTTGGATAGAACAGGGCGTGGCCATGGGAATGGTTTACAGGAGAACACTTGTCTTGACAGACACCTCCAACTCAGGTTGGGGGGCGCTGTGCGAAGGCATGCCAACTTTCGGCCAATGGTCGAAAGCAGAAAAAGGCTTCCACATCAACTGCCTGGAAATGCTAGCAGTATGTCGAGCCTATCCATTCTTACTGCCAGTCCTAAAAGGATGCCATGTGCTAATGTCAGTGGTGTCCTACACAAATCGTCAGGGGGGCCTCTCCCCAAAGCATCTTTTCTCTCTTGCACCTCCTGGAATGGGCTCAGCTCAACTTGTGCTTGTTGAGAGCAGCGCATGTACTGGGCAAACTAAACAAAGGAGCAGACAGGTTATAAAGGAGCAATGTCTCCTCAGGGGAGTGGACGCTCCATCCGCAAATGGTTCAAGAGATCTGGGAGTTCTGTGCCAAGGCCGAGGTAGACCTTTTCACCTCAGAAGATAACTCTCATTGCCCAATTTATTTCTCAAAAATTAAGGATGCTATGGCCCATGATTGGCCCAACCTCCTTCTTTATGCTTTTCCCCTGATCGCCCTAATCCCACGGGTAATCAGACGAGTAAGGGAACAGAAACACAGGGTTCTCCTGGTGGCCCCCCTTTGGATGAACCAGCTGTGGCCTGCACCTCTGGCCGCTCGACGGGAGGGGATCTGCCCATGGTGCTGAGGGCCCTGAAGGACCCCTATAGGTAGTCATACTCTTCCTTTGGCCTTCAATGCCCCATTGGAGTACAGGCCCACTCGACTAGAGGTATCGCCTCATCCTGGGCATGGTCCAGTGGTGTGTCCATCATGGATATTTGTGAGGCAGCTGGCTGTTTGGTAACTTCAACATTTGGATGGTTTTATAGAATGGAAGTCTTTGTATTTGGGTAGTGGGTCCTTTCCGCTTGAAGTGACATGCACTGCATAAACAAATGTGACAGTGAGCCCTTGACTGTATCTCGCCCCACCTCTCTGGCATCAGTTCACCTGTTAGCTCTCGACCCCTTGGTGTCGAATCTATAGGAGTTCTTTGGAACGATTAACCAGGCCGGGTGTGACCTCAGGAAGCTCAACCCATTTTAGCCTTGGATTATTGTTAACTTCTTTTGGGGAAATGATTGCTTATGGAAGTTGATATCTTTAGTCGTTCCACTACATAGAATGGCGTGATTGTACTCAGTTCCCTTATGCATTTAGGAAGACGCAGTACAAGTGTAGTATCGAAAGGGAACGTACTTGGTTACTTAATGAAACCTTGGTTCCTTGAGTTACTTGAACAAGTACTGCGTTGCTAGCCGTGCTATGTAGCTGCACGACTCAGTCGTCGCTTCAGCTGAAGTAACCTGAGAATCCTGTGGCGAGCGCCTGCTTATATAGCCAGACACCCCGCCCATTCTGGCAGGCTTTGGCAGGCTTTGGTGGGCTTCGTCACAATAGGCTTATGCAGCTCCGCTGCCTAGCCATTGGTTCGTTTCTAATACACTGCACAAACAAATGGCCGTGCAGTTTCACTGCATGAATAAGAAATGCTTCAGTTCAAGAGAAAAAAGACTTTTTCCCATATGTGTCTAGCAAGATGCAGTTCTCGTTCCCATATCTCAGGGAACCAAGGTTACGTTAAGTAACTGAATATGTTTTAACAATGAAAAGTAATATTACAGACAGTGATGCATCTGCAACAACAATAATTTTCATAGTTCTGATCTACTTAATATAACTTCTTAATCATATGGTTAGTTTCTGTTAATATTGAAGGTTATATGCTTAATAGCTCTGTTTGAAACATTTTGTATTGGGGGTCCCTGCTATGTCTATCACCTAAGGGGTCCTTGCCCTGAAAAAAATGTTCAAGACCCCTGATGTAATGTATTATTATCAGTTTTCATCAGTTTGACTAAAATACACACTTATACACTGCTAATAAAATTCATTTAAGATTTAAGTATTTGGTGGTAAAGTGTAGCTTGAGGTCTGTCTACATCTAATTTGAGCTTCAGTGCTGAATCAATCCTCTCTGAACTCTGGCCCCATGATGCCACACTTAGGCCTAAACCTTCTTTATCTGTTTAACCTCTTCACCCAACTTGACCAACTAGGCATGGCGAGAATACCAAAGGTGTCCCTCCCCTACCTTTTCCTCCAAATATTTACAGTGTGCTGTTATGTAACATTGATATGGGTATTATTAGACATCTCGGGTCTAGCATATCTCATCCCACACTCAACTGGCCTGCATTCTGGAGTTGCTCCAGGGACATTGGGTAAGGAAAAGGCCTGCCAGAGCCCTGATGAGCCACTTCTGAATTCCCACACACACATGTGATCACAGTGAAGCCCACAGGGCTTGGAGGACACTCGGTACTGGCACTGTGTGCTGATCAGTGAAGCAATATGTGGAACTTCCCTGGCCTCAGCAAAAAAGAGCTAAACAAGAAACAGTGAGGGTGACTGAGAGCCAATGAAGCAGAAATGAAGCAGACACATATGTATACTGTAGTGGTCCAAAAATGTGCAGGACACTTTACATCACTTAAAAATGCCTGAATGGCATTGCAATAAATGCAAAATATCAAACCAATTTGCATCTGAAAACAAATAATGCTAGACTTTTAAAACTAACTTTTTTTCCCCTCACAATCAATTACTCAAGATTATGTTTAGTGGATATATAAAGTCAGTTCTCTGGAAACATTTAATATGGGCATAAACAAGAAAGTTTTAACAAGTTTTAAGAACCAGCAAGAAAAATTCTTCTTTTTATTTTTATTTTTCAGCCAATATATTAAGAATAGTAATAAGAGTAATCATAGTAATAATAATAATAATAATAATATCAAATTATTAAAATGAAACAATATTTATACATTTATAAATGTCTAAATACTAATTTGTACCAGAGTATATACAAAATATAAGATAATAATAATAATAATAATAATAATAATAATAATAATAATAAGAAGAAGAAGAAGAAGAAGAAGAAGAAGAAGAAGAAGATGAAGAAATTTATTAATAATATATGACATTTATACACTCTAAGAAATTTACAAACATTCTAAGTGTAGCTTTATTGTCTAAAGACTATTTCGGACTTGTGTATATGCAGAATATAAAAAAAATAAAAATTATAAGAAAATATAACAACAACAATAATACTACAAAAAATATATATAATTAAAATTCTATATCATTTATACACTTCTAAGTATAGCTAAAGCGTCTAAACAAATAATTTATTTATCTAAATAATATTTGGGACCAAGGTATATAAATCTTTCGCCTCACTCACTTGTGAGCTCACATACAAGAGTGGCTTGCATTTAGGTCTCTGAATAATGAGGGATTAATCGTGCTTCCTCCTGCTGTCTTCAGCATGTAAACACAATGGAGTGTGCCTCATGCTAAGTGATCAGATTTCCCACTGCCCTTCATCACACATACAGACTAATGTCACTTGGTACTTAGTAGCTCACTTACAGATCCGGATTGACGTCATACTTTTCATAGAAATGGGGTTGGTTTCTGAATGAATTATACACTGATTGGCCTAATTCTTACAAATCTCCATAACTCAATTGGGGATAGTCTTAAGAAGCAAATGTTAGTGCAGACAGTTGAAGTGATGAGAGCATGTGTTTATTTAACTCTAGAAGTTCACACCTTTGTGGTGCTAGAACCTGGTGTTAATCACAGCTTAGTTGAGGCAATGTGAAATTTAGAGAAAGCGACATATAGCAAGATTTGAATACACAGTTTTAAGTTTTGGCTATGCAGTATTTACAGAGTATCATCAAAGTTAAAAGAAGGAATTTCTTATTAAAACATACATTTATATACAGAGAATGTAAATGTGTGTGCTGTTCCCTTTATTGGGCAATTTATGGAAAAAAATTTTAATCAAAAAAAGCCGGCTTCATTACGTAGAAAGGAAACATTCTTTGAGGAACAGACGCCTCTGATTAATTAGAAGTCAGGATTACATAAGTTTATATGTTAGGAGTTCTGGCATAGTGGACAACACACTTCAACATTATATTTCCAAAGCTTGTGATTAACATGTACAAGGTGTACTGGCCTTGTAGTCTATAGGCAATTTTCCAGCTTGACAAAATAACAACTTTAGTTTGTGTAGTCAGCCAATTCTGTAACCTTATCCCCCTGCCTCACAGCATTTCAAGCCCTGACTGTGCATTTCTGCTGGCTTTGTGAGAGGTTTACAGGTTTTCCACTTTCGTTTGGTTTTTGGCATAAGAGTGACTTAGAGCTATGAGAAGGGTAATTTGAGAAAATATAATGTCCATCAGAAATTTTACTTAAAAGTACAATACCATGTCATTACATGCTAACTGGTAGTACAGAAACAAAGACAAGAAAATGAAGAAAAACATAATCAAGTAGTGTGCTCTGTGCCAAATTCAGAAGCTCATGCTGGTTCTGTGTATGTGTATTAAAACAAGCAATGAAGGTGGTTGATTGGGTTGCTGGTTACCATGCCAATAGACAGCAGACAGCTTTGGGGGATTTAAAGGAACCCATATGAGTTAGTTCTGAGAAACCCACGTCCATCAAAGGGACATAAGCTGCCTTGGAGTAACCGAATGAATTTAAACCCCTTGCCCTGCGAAGTGAACCAACCGAAGAGAAATGGACATGCCTGTTTGTTTTTCATAGCACCTTAAGAAAAAGAAAAACCTTGACACTGTCAAAAATTAACCAAATTAAAATTAAGCCGAGGATAATAATTCAGTATGCAGACATACAATTGTGATACATATGTTATACACATGCATTCATGCATACATACTGTACATATAGTACATATAATTTACTCATCAGGGTTCATCTTGTGCTTGTACCTCTCAGTTTTTTTTTTTTTTTTGATTTTGTGGTTTGCCTCGGTTGCAGAAGAGGTTGAATAATCAGTAATCAAGCAATTGTTTATAGGTGTTTAGGGCTGCTTTGGGCTTTAGTGGATAAAGAAATCATACTGAACTAAAAGATATGTGCTCAGATCGAGAACATAGCTATTGAAGGAGCTTATGAACCAGATTAAACAGGAGTTCTAAAACCGCTTAACAGTCAAATTAATCAACACATAACTGCCTTTATTCCTCAAGGTCTGAACTAGCAGTTCCATAGTGTTGGTGAGATTCTTTTTTAAGAGCTGCTGGTTGCAGATCTCATACATGTACATACAAACTTCCTTGTTTTGATATTGAGCTAATATAATTTTATATTGTTTTGAATGTTTAAGAAGCCATAAACCAAAACTAGTTTTAAAATCTTCGTAACTGGACAAAATGTGCAATGTACTGAATGACAGATTTTTTAAAAAAATGTTTTGAGTGAAATATTCCTTTAAAGCTGTGCATTCAGTGCAACTGCAGAAGCCTCAAAGAGCACTTAAATAAGCAGTTTACAAAGCTGTAATTTGTAAATAAGCTTTAAGTATACCACCAGGTACAACACAGCAGCTCTTTGATTTGATTTATGGCTTACACTGCATTTTTGTTGCATAAGATAATTTAACTTAGAATCAGATTAGCTCGGCCAATTAAGAAAAAGCCCAATCATCTTAGAGTACTCTCTAGTTCACCGGCAGTACACAATAAAGGTTGACACACAACACATCAGATAGATTAGACAATCAGAATGCATATCTTACAAATGCCACTAAAAACTTGGCTTAGCTTGAATAGAAAGTCACATGATCAATATAATTTAAGGCGTACCACGTGTTTTCCTGATTGCCTTAAAATATGGTTCAGTACTGATACTGAGTTGAACATTACATCTAATTCAGCTTGATATGGTGAAAGGATAGAGAAGGTCGTTTTACAAAGAACAGGATGTTCTGAATCAAGCTCTACAGTACTCAAACATAAGACAGGATGTTTTGGTGAGCAGAAGTGACTGATCAGGAGTAATTTATATGGGACTTTCCATACAAAATCATAGCATGTGCAGACAAGAAGTGTACAAATTTGCTGTTCATTCAGTCACAATGCAGATGTCACAATGCATCCTCATTTTACCTCTTAAAGTTACTGAATCACTAGACATAAAACAACAACAATCTTAATATAATTGTGGCAATTTTGCACATAAAAAAAAAAAAATACACTACGCACTAAATATAAATGCAGGCTAAACTATGACACATGCCTATTAATTTGATGCCCTAATTATGTTTTTGTTCTACCTCTTTTGTTTGTTCTTACCTGTGATGAAGACAGCCTTGCCTTCAACTGGCAGGAAGGGTTTGGGGGTGGCCCACGTAAAGTACAGCCAGCAGGACACACAAAGGACCAATCTTGCAAGCACAGTGGGCATGCACAGGGCACACAGTCTCTCCACCAGCAGAGTGGCACCCAGCCATGCCACCACTAAGGGCATGGCACCGATATGGAATGCCAGAAACTTCTTCATCGCTCCACCAACAAGGATGGACATTACTCCGATGTAAATCCAGAAAGACACTGCACAGTCTTCCATTGTACTACAGGTGGAAATGCTTTGTAATCTCTCCCTGCCTCTTTTCTTTTTCTTTCTGTCTCTCTTACACTGACTCTGGCAACTTTCCCTCTTTTTCCTCTCCCTCTCTCTTTATCACTGTCTCTTTCTCAAGTGGGATCACACTTACAAATGAGCAACCATGTGCCTACTCGGTTCCCTACAATCTCAAGCTCAGGCAGGCTACACACAGATCTCACACATTCCAACTCCGAGTAGGAGAGTAAGACCTAGTGAACAGATTCGACTGACTCCGTGTGTGTATATATAGTGTACTCTGCAGGAGAGGGGAGGGATTATGCTCAAGCAGATGTAATCAAAGCCCAATGGCCAAAGCTTCGCAACATTTCTTGTAACACCCCCCACCCCCACCCCCAGCATACATATGTCTCCTTTAAAACAAGGCATGTGCTCTTCATGTCTTTTCCACCTTTTTACTCCTTTTGTTTGGCTTCAACAATCACTTGTGAAAACTTTCTTTTGTTGATAATCAGAATTGTGAGTTGATATATATATATGAACAAGATATCATATTTTAAACTAAACTGAAAAGAACCTTACAGAATCTTACACACTATTACAGCCTTCTTTTTCTACAAAGCTGCTTTGAAACAATGTGCACTGCAACAATTAAAACTGACTTGTCTTGAATTGCAGGTCTCAGTAACACACTGTGACTGGTTTTACTACATATGTTGTACGTGCATACGCGCACATGTGGTGGGCTTTGGGTCACGTGACTGTCTTTCCTCTGTGATTAATCCACGAAATGTCCCTTTGATGTGTTTTGGCATTAGTGTGTATGTTATAAGCCCAGCAGGTCTGATTTGCTGCTCCTTTCAAAGTTACACTAAACGAATGTTCATTCACAGTAATATACAAAAAGAAGCAAAACTTGTTGAGTTTGTCTAATTACACATGACAGTACAGTACACCATAATAAATTACACAGTTCCTCCTTCATGCAGCTCAGACAATACAAACTCTAAACCCCATTATTAATCTCTAAGCCCTACCCATACAGAAGTTAAAGTTTTCCCTGCACATACTTGCTTCGATGCTGCGCTGAACACAGTTTTCTTTAGCCTTGGGGTGAATGATCTTTGGAGGTCACAGAACATGTTGCCATTCATCCATATCACCACTGGTCAATCCTGTGCCACACATGCTCCACAGCATTGCCACATTTTGATCACATCACTCACACTTATGTAAGCCTTTGGCACAAAGACAAACTTTTATCATTTTGATGGGTTCAATGTTTTCCATGCGTGTGAGTAGTTCTGTACTTCAAAGGAGAAAAAAATAGTTCTTATACGAAGACATAAAATGGGAAATAGATCTAAACATGCACCTGCATGAACAAATGGAGTGTTGATATGCTTTTACATATCTACAAGGTCACACAGTAGTGAATTCCTACTCAAGTCTATCACTGTTTGTTCATGGGGGCGATAGAGATCTGTACAACTATCACTGCTGGAAAGATAAACCTTCTGGAGAAAATATTCTGGCCTAAGAACATTCAGCAAATTGAATGGATTTTAAAAAAAGAGGTGATATTTCAGAAAGAGCTGTAAAAAATTATTATTATTAATAATAATAATAATATTTATGTTTTGCTTATAAAAGCTACATGACAAAATAACTAAAAAGATGTGTTTAAAAATGCATGTGTGTGGTTACTGGGCTTATGTTTTCTTTATTTTAAGGCCTGTTTGTGTGTAAAGTGACTGGACAAAATGACAGATATCCAATATATTATTGTCAGTGTTCCCTCTGTTTTTTTTTCCCTTGCTGAGCAAAACTTTGATCTATTGGGCAGACATTTTGATAACTTTTAACTTTAATGTGCTATTTATATTTGATTTGACCCTTGATATAATTAAATGATGGACATTTTAGGTGACCTGAAAAAACAAGTTTTTTTTTTTTTTTATACTTACCAAGAAATTTTATAAAAGGAAAAAAAAGAATCACAGAACAGTTAAATTGAGATTTATAAATCATATAAATAAATAAGCTTTCCGTTGATGTATGGTTTGTTAGGATAGGACAATATTTGGTTGAGATACAAGTATTTGAAATCTGGAATCTGAGGGTGCAAAAAAATCTAAATATTGAGAAAATCGCCTTTAAAGTTGTCCAAATAAAGTTCTAAGTAATGCATATTACTAATCAAAAATTAAGTTGTAAGGAGCAGATGTAGACAAGAATGACTCCTAAGCGATTGCGGTGTTTTGTTGTTGGATGTAATAATGAACATAGCAGTCGTCAAGATCCATTGTGCATGAACAAATCAACACAATCTCTCACAGAGTATTAGGTCCTGCAATATTTTATAATCTCTTTCCATCTTCGCTTGCTCAATCTGATTAACTTCTAATAGAAGTAATTGAATATTATGACAGAGACAGAAATGAACCCAGAGTGTAAGGCTCTGCTGACGCAGGTTGTCTGTCACAGAGGTTCAGAGGTGTTACATCTGGCATGGATTTCAGGTAAAATCCTTCCCTATAGTAACAGAGTGTAATTGAAACTACCCAAGGGGCAGGGGTCAATGGTACACTCTTAAGGCCATTTAAGTGGGGTCAAGATCAAAACCATTTCTCAATCTACCTATCCCAGACCTCCAGGAAGGGTCCGGGATGCTTTCAGCAACCCTTAATGAACAAGGATGAAGGTCATGGCAGACACCGGTTTAATGTCTACTCATCCTCCCTCTGTAATAAAAGGTATTTTTTTTTTTTTTTTTTTTTTTTTTTTTTACAATCACTTTCTGATTTCAAAACATTGGTGTCATTTTTGGAAACCCTCAAAACAAAACTCAAAACATTTTTCTTTTTGTATGATTTTGAAAATGATGTGCACTTTGATCATCGATGGCGAGTTTTGTGTCTTTTTAAAAATGACATTAAAAAATAGTAATGTTAGTGCCAAAGTGATTGCAGAAAAACTAATATTTTAATTATTTTCATTTGCATATTGCTTTTCTCCAAAACATTATGTATATATGAAGATCTATGGACCACAACATGTGTCTGAGATCAGTTTCATCAGCACATAATCACACAGAAGGAACAAAGACAAGTGGAAAGGGAATAACTGTTGTATTGTAAACATCTCATGTACATATGGCTGAAATACAAAATAGCCGTTATGCAAATCTTTTTTCTTCTTGAAGAGCCTGAATGGGAAAGAAAAAGCTACAGGCAAGACATTCCTAACTAAAATTACTCCTCTCAACTCCCATCCACCCCCTTCAGTTCAGCAGGTGTGCTTTAAAAAAAAAAAAGTGAAAGTGACGTGACATACAGCCAAGTATGGTGAACCATACTCGGAATTCATGCTCTGCTTTTAACCCATCCAAAGTGCACATACACAGCCGTGAACACACACACCCGGAGCAGTGGGCAGCCATTTATGCTGCGGCGCCCGGGGAGCAGTTGGGGGTTTGGTGCCTTGCTCAAGGGCACCTCAGTCGTGGTATTGAAGGTGGAGAGAGCACTGTACCAGTATTCACTCCCCCACCTACAATTCCTGTCGGCTACCCTTGGATTGCAAGTCCAACACTCTAACTGTTAGGCCATGACTGCCCCGTAAACACAGTTGGCTAAACCAGTTTATGCCATGTTTATGCAAACTCTTCTTCCTGATAAAGTTTACATTAAAACAACCAGTTATACATTTCTTCTTATAGTGTTTTGAAAATTGTGTATCTATTTGTATGTAACACAATAATTGAGTCAGGAAGAAAACATTATGTTGACTTCAATAAGCTCTGTCTTATTTTACAATAACACTGGTAACACTATCATTCAGGTTGAGAAGGCCTAGGACATTCCTGAATGACTACATTTTAAATAACTCCATCAGGATTATGACACTTTATTGGCAGGTTACAGCAAAGAACTGAGTTTTGTCTTCAGGATATTTTGGCAGCCTTTCACATTCACACCACAAATCATTTAGATATAGCTAGATATATATTATAAACTGTATCAAAGTGAACAGGAAACCCTTGATTTGTAAAACCAATCAGATTTTATTAGGCTACTAATGGAATCTCATGTGAGTGTACATTATATATATATATATTGGTAAAATTGAAAAGTTGTGCTTATGTTGTATGCAAATCTCCAGAACTGAAAAAGGAGCATCAAAGAATGGGGATATTTGCTTAATAAAGTGCTCATTGAACCATATGGTAAACAAGAACAAATCACAGATTAAGTATGAAATATAGAGATTGTGATCCAGCAGTCTTTTTAGTTGTTGAAAGAGATCTTATTTTATTTTGCAAAAGTAGTTGTTTACCTACCCCTGGTTGTAGGAGCTTTGCTACTGAGAAACACAGAGAGAAAAGACTCAACTCCTTCATATAGATAATCCTCTTCAGTGTCTTAGACTAAGAACAAAGACTTGATTCAGCTCCCTGCTCATCTCAAACGCAGAGAAAGAACAGAAAAGTGAGAGAGATGTGTGAAAAAAAAAGCTTTCCCAGGACAGCTTGTTCTTAGGATCTGTCAGGCATATACTGCAGAGTAAATGATGGACATCTGCCAAACACAGCACAACTTGTACAATTTTCCCCCCACACACAAACTCGCACATGCATAATGATGCACAAAAACAAATGAGCTAACACAAACAAACACAAAAGTCACACAAAGGCATTAATGTGACATAATCTGCGACTTTAACACATTCTGTACTGAGTGTTCCATAGTGAAGCTGCAACATTCTTTCTTAACTACACATTCTTTTTTTGTGTTCCTCATTCCACTTTATCTCTGCCCCACTTCCTTCTATCCTCCCACCATCTACCCTGTTTTGGTTTCTTCTCTTACTTTGAAACTATTTATGTGCACTTTATATCTTTTTATCTCTATCTCTCAATTTGAAAGAGACCTTATCTGCATAATATGAATGTGTTTAGGCTTATGCAAGCAAGCCTGCAAATCATGTTTCACTGCTTAATTTTATAACAGGAGTTCTCAAACTTTTTAGTCAGCAAACCACTATGACCTATTTACTTGAAGTACTCACATTGACATTTTAACCATTCAATTTCAAGTTCTGTTTTTTAAATATTACTTTTAAATAATTATGGTGAGTACCATTTCTTTTTATACTGCTTATATGCTGTATATGTTATGCTTTTAAAAAATACAATGAATTTTAGAACATTTTTGAATGCAGTTATCTTCAGTAATTAATTTTTTTTAAGTATGAATTTGATTTTTAAGATTTATATTTTAAAATAAATATAGATATGATATAAATATAGAATATAAATGAATTATAGATAGATGGATAGAAGGATACAAGGCATGCAGCAAGGATCATGGAAGTGGGGCGTGGGCTGGGGGGCAGTTGGGGGGTTTCGCCCGGGCTTGGGCCATTACAAACGAGCCATTTGCTGCATCCAGTGGGGACATAATTACAGTTTATAATGACTTATACTGTCTTTTTACATCGCGCCGTGTAAACAAAACCATGTCTACATTTGTGATCGGAGAAACAACAAACAACAAGCGTTACTTTACACCAGAGGTTCTCAATTACAGTCCTTGCGCCCCCCAGCTCTGCACATTTTGAGTGTCTCTCTTTGTTAACACACCTGATTCAGATAATCAGCTCATTAGAAGTGAGCTCTGTGCATGAACTGTGTTCTGATTGACATGGTCCCTACACAGTGTTCATTGCTCCCTAGTCCCTGAGCAGGGGAAATCTGTTGAAGTTTACTTCACTTCGGAACATTCATTCACGGATTTGCACTGTGCAACGTCTTCACACACGGACAAAATTCACATCTTGCACACTTCAATGCACTTTGAATGGAACATATACAGTACATTCGCTTCGAACTGGAATCATGGCAGAATATCCTGTGATGTCCACTTCGCAGGGCACTTGCGTTCGATTAGAAAAACGACTGAAGCAATAAGAGAGACATACAAAATGTGCAGAGCAGGGTGGCATGAGGACTGGAATTGAGAACTGCTGCTCTACACTGCTCAAAACTAGCATTTGAATTATCAGTGCTTTACATATGTAAACGCACTTACAGACTGTGAGTCAGAACAGCCGGCATTGTAGTCTTCTCTCCCAGGATCAGGAAACAGTCCTTCATAAAATGTGCTGCACACTAAATATTTGGGTTGAACTGTTGTAAATACAACTTAACCACTGATTTCTAGTTGTGTCCTCTTTTGGAAGGTCAAACAAAGTATTTTCGCTTTCACAACGAAACAGCATCTCCACAACATTGTGCTGGCATCAGCAGCGAGAATAAAAGTTACACCTTCTTTCTTTGTGTGAACATTTGGGCGGCGTTATGCAAATCTTCGTGAAGTAGACATGTGGGGGAGTGTTAGAACGAGCCGTTTTGGGGGGTGTGGTTGACTCTTAACTTTTATAAAGAATATCTGTTTGGGTTTGAGACTTTAGTCTTTGCAACTTTACAGATCTTCTTTATACACCAAGAGGTTGTAATACTCCAAAGACAAAGGAAAACTTTGCAAATCACAATCAAATCGCATCATAAGACCCCTTTAATGTTATTCAAGGTACATACAAAAAGCAAACATCACAGAGAATGTCTGGCTCAGTTTCTGATTTTTGTCTCACAGCAACCTATTGTGGCAGTACAGCTAGACTCCCAGTTAAAAGCGAAGCAGAAATTCTGTCGAGAGATGCTAACGAAACAACTAACTTCTCTCAGGTTTCTGATGGGACAAGGTGTCGCTATAGATTTTAATGTTGCTAAGGTCTGATGACTGCTCAGACATTAAACACTGGCTTAATGAGAAGAATTATAAGTCTCATGACGTAATCAACAAGATGATTAACATAATTTCACTCGATGGACTACGAAAGGTTTTGTCTCCCATTTGTGATGGCTTTTATGCAATCCTCTCGGATTAAACGAAAGACATTTCCAACAAAGTACAACTTGTGAATTTGCTTCACTGGGTGGACGACTCATACAAAATTTGTGAGGATTTCATAGTACTTTTTGATTTGCCAAAAACAGAAGCTCACACAATTTTCAGTGTAATTAATGACATTTTGATCCGTTGCAGTATAACGTCTGATTTGTGCAGAGGACAAGCATACGACGGCACAGCGAACATGTCCGGCCACTTGAGAGGTGTCGCTGCACAATTTAAAGAGCGCAATCCCGCGGCTGTACATGTGCATTGTTTAGCACATGGCTTAAACTTATGCCTTCAAGACACCGGGAAAAAATGTAAACTGATACGAGATGCACTGGATATTGTGCAAGAAGTGACTCAATTGGCCAAACAGTCTCCAAAATGAAGCCATGCATTTGAAGCATTAAAAAATTAAATGAAACCCAACACTCAGGACCAGAGAAACATCTGTCCAACGCGATGGACTGTACGCACTGCTGCAGTGAAATCAATCATCGACAACTATTCTGTTCTGGTAACCCTACTGACAGAAATCACAGAAGAATCCCATGATGAATGTGGTAGGAAAGCTGCGGGCATTTTGGTCCATCTAGAAAGATTTGCTATGTATTTCAGTCTGCGTCTTGCTTGCATGATTTTCTCTCCAACCGAACAGTTATCCAAGACATTCCAAACAACTGAAATGACAACTGAAATGACAACTGAAAGACGCCCAAAATGCAGTTGCGATCACACAAAGTTCTATTCAGTGGCAAAGGTCTCATGATGCATTTCAGTGCATCAGTGACAGAGGCCTTTAAGGATCCGACAGATGCTCCCAGGTTGCCAAGGCAACGTAAACTGCTCCAAAAACTTGGCGGAAGCAAAGTTCTGATATCCTTCAGAATATTAACGACAACAGTATTTTGAAGTCTTGGACTTAATGAATTGCCAACTTGGTTGTCGTTTTGATCAAAAAGACTTTAAGGTAGAGGTGGACTTGGAAAAACTCCTTTTCACAGCTGCCTCTGGGGAAGATGTGTCGAATCTCCAGCCTTCTATAACGTCTTTGTACTCAGCGGATTTTGACTTTGTGAATTTATGTACACAGTTGTGCATGTTGCCAGACATCATCAAGGCATCCAGCATTCAAGATAAGTCTAGAATATCAGTAAAATTCATCAGTGAGGCCATAAATGCTGTCCCTGGTTCAAAAACATTACTATCAGAAGTGCACAAACTACTGAAACTGTTTTTCACAATCCCTGTCACAACAGCATCAGCTGAAAGGTCATTCTCAACACTAAGACATATTACAACATTTCTGTGATCAACTATGACACAGAGAAGGCTTGATGATGGGCTGTAACACACACAGAGGTCCTGGCAAAAGCGGACATGATTGCAGTTGCTGAAGAATTCATCCAGTGTACCGAGCAACGCAGGCTATTTTTTGGGAAGTTTGAGGAGCACTAAGAAAGTGAGTCTTGAGATGTTTGGTTTTTTTAAATATATATTTTACAAGTGTTGCTTTGGTTGTGGTAGTTTTGCTGTGATCAGTTATGTGATAATGTGTATATCATGTGTGTATATAGCATATATATGTGTATGGGTTAAAATTACCCCCCCCCCCAGTCACTTGACCATTGCAGTTTGTGTTTTTGGTGTAACGTGCTAGTCATTGAGAACAGTGTGGTAAGTTGTAATCCACTCTTCATCCATTTGAACAAAAACAGTGCACAAATTAAATCCGCCAAACTCAGAAATACTCACAGATTTCTAGAAAACAAAAACACCTGCTATGATGCTTAAGGAATGTTTGTACTCTGACAGTTTTTCTCATGGCCTTTTCTGCTGAAACGGATTTTAGTTCAAAAATAATCTGTTACGTTAGTGTTTTTACGTGACTGAAATTAAATCATTAACAAATCTTTTAAGCTTTGGATCTTCAGAACTTTGGCCAGCATAAGACCTGATCCACTCAATTATGCCTTATCGGGGTAATACTGGAACAAAATAAGAACGTAGAATATGTTTACATGTGCACAAATAATGTGATTATTTCCAATAATCAGAGTAGGGCATAATCGCAGTTAGATGTTTGTTACACAAACAAACCTCTCTTGTTTACATGCAATTTTTCTAATTATTCGCTACACTTTCAGAAAAAAAGTAATAAAAATAAACAAAAATAATGTGCACTATTTAAGTACTAATTTGTACAATTTAGTTACTAGTACGTAAATTTAAGGTACTAATGTGCACCCTTTTGGTGTCACAATGGGTCAAGGAGGCAAAAGGGCAGATTCAAACAAGCCGGCAAGTTTATTAAGGCAACTGAGGAGAAGCTTCCAACATAGGAAAATCAAAACTGAGGTGATCAACGGAAGCAGAGAACAGTCTTATCTGAACTGAGACTTCTAGTCCTTCAATAGATAGCAGAGGGTTCTAGAATCGATAGGCTGACAGGTAGGCAAAGGGCCCGCTGAGAAACTTGTAACCTTGAGATCAGCTGACGAGGTGAGTGTGTATACAGTATATAGCATGGGAAAATGAGGTGATCAGTAAAAGGTATGCTGATTAGGGACAAGGTGTAGGTGTGAACCAGACAGGCTGTTTGGAAATGTAGTTCTGGGCTGGTGACTGAGCTAGTGAGAGGGCTGGTGACTGAGAATGTGACAGTACTGCCCCTCCCCAAAGGTGTGTCCTCACGCAGTATTGGGACCTTGGTGGAGAAAGGGGGACCCATGGCGGAGCAGGCAGAGGGAGGATCCATGGCTGAGACAAGGGTAACCAAGGTGGAGCTGACGACCACCAGAGTACAGAAGAGGGAAGTCTCCATGGAGGAGCAGATGACCACCAGAGTACAGGAGTTGGGTTTAGGGATTTGACTTCCATTGAAGGAAAAACATCTCTCCTGGTCGTGACAAGGAGAGTTGACAGACTGGCACGCCTGATCATGACCAAGGAACTGGATCCACTGGGAATGGCACTCCTGGCTGAAATTGGGAAACTGGATCCCCTGGGACTGAGAACAGCACTCCTGGTCGTGACTAAGGAACTGGACACAATGGAACTAGGAATGGCACTCCTGGGTGTAACTGGGGAACTGGATTCACTTACTGGAACGGTACTCCTGGCCAAGACAAAGGAACAGGATTCACTTGAACAGGGAACAGCACTCCTGGCTGAAGCTAGAGAACTGGATTATCTGGGATTCATGTCATAGGCTGCAGTCTTCACTAGACACTATACTGGGGCTAGAGCCAGCATTACCCCTTGGTCAGGGGCTGAAGCCAACACCGGACTGTGGCCGAGGGCTGAAATGTGCCTGTGCTGGACCAAACCCGGCATCAGGAGCCCTCCCGGGGCTTAACTTGGGATCAGGAGCCCTCCCGGGCCGAACTGGGGATCAGGAGCCCTCCGTGGGCTTGACTCAGGGATCAGGAGTCCTCCGTTAGCTTGACTCGGGAACAGGAGCCCATCCGGAGCTTGACTCGGGAGTAGGATCCCATCCGGGGCTTGACTCGGGAACAGGAGCCCATCCGGGACTTGACTCTGGAACAGGAGCACATTCTGGGCTTTGCTCTGGGGCTGTGCCGACATTAGAGCGAACTCTGCGGCCTGGGCCGACACCCTTCTCCTCACCCCTAGTTTCCTCTTCTGGATTGGGGGGAAAAGTCATGGTCTGGGCCGACACTGGAGCAAACTCTGGAAGGTGCTTATGAGGAGCAGGCACTGGAGGGTGCTTTGGAAATGGAGCCAGCATTGGAGCTGGCTCTGGGGTTAGAGCTGGCACTGGAGCGAGCTCATTTCTGGATTCTGGGACTTAAAACAAACTTACGGGTTGGACTAGACACTGAGAAAGGCTCTGGGATGGCAGCCATGACAGGTGACAACTTGGGATCAGAAGACTTGATGGGCGAGGACTTAGGACCAGCATCTATGGGTGGTGATGACTTCGTACTAGTGGCCATGATGGGTGATGACTTTTGTCAGCGGCCACTTCACCTATGGTGAATGTTGATTTAACTATCCAGAAGGTGAAGTTCATATAGGACTCTAGCATCCAACATGAATCGGCCATGGAAATAACGAGCCAGATCCCATCATCTAGCCTGATCCAAAAGCCCTCCATTCAAGTGAGGTCACCCAGGGATGCAACCGCCACCCTGAGGAGGCATATTGATGAATGTCAGGTCTTTCTTCATGCTGTTAAGTTTGTGGGCTGGTCTTCTGTCACAACAGGTCAAGGAGGTAAACAGGTAGATTCAAACAGGCAGGTAAGTTTATTAAGGCAACTGAGGAGAAGCTTTCAACATAGGAGAATCAAAACTGAGGTGATCAATGGAAGCAGAGAAAACGGTCTTATCTGAACTGAGACTTCTAGTCCTTCAATAGATAGCAGAGGGTTCTAGGATCAACAGGCTGACAGGTAGGCAAAGGACCCGCTGAGAAGATTGTAACCTTGAGACCAGCCGACGAGTGATTGAGGTGAGTGTGTATATTTAGCATGGGGAAATGAATTGATAACAGGTATGTTGATTATGGGCAAGGTGCAGATATGAACCAGACAGGCTGCTGGGAAATGTGTTCTGGGCTGGTGACTGAGTGGGTGAGAGGGCTGGTGACTGAGAACGTGACATTTGGTGTGAAAAAGGTACAATGGTATACCTTTTTAAAGGGTACTGCCCCAGTGACAGCTTTCTGAGAGTGTATGAATTGTATTTATTTTTACCTCCATTATCAGTGATGCTCCAAAAATGTATCCATTTTGTTGTTTCAACCATCAATATACTGCATTATATTCATGCTGTGCAATGTTGTCAATATGAACTCAATTTCTTCAGCACCTCAAAATTGTGAGGCCTTCTTTACCGCCATGTTTATGAATCCATGCGTCACTTCAGGAGCATGACATAATTCATGCACATCACAAGCACATGCGCACTTCGGTCAGAGTGGAATACATGCAAAGTGTTTACATGACTGTTTATTGTGATTAAAATTGGGATACAAATACTTTTGGGATACACATTGTAGAGCTTTTAGATTGTTCAGTGTGTTGTGCTTTAATGAGATTGCTGATTGTCAGGCATGCTGCACTTGCTGTACTTGTAGTGCTTGCAGTTGCAGTGGTTGCTATGCTTGCTGCACCTTCTGTGCTTAACCCCATATCACTGCTAGCAGCTATATTTATTATTGTTACTATTATTATTGTTATTAATATTGCATGTTTCGAATTTGACTTTCTCAGTTAGTATTTAGTATTTTTATTTTATTTTGCCTTTTTTGTTCCATGATTTTTTTGTTTTCTTCTAAGGTCACGTGATTCTTTATTAATCACCTGTGAGTGTAAAGGCGCATTTGAAAATGTTTTTAATTCTCTGACGAAGAGCTTACGAGTTCGAAATGTTACCTTGTGTAAAGTCCATTATTAAATTGTTTTGCATTTTTGAAGCCTATGGTGTGCCGACTATTGTTGATTTTTTATTCATGTTATTTAAAACTTAGTCATAGATAAATGTGCCTGGTAGAACAGAACACAACATTCTAAATGCACTATTTTCTGTTTTGCATAAATCAACTGAATTTTACTAATGCATCTTGCCAATACTTTATACTTTAATAACAGCATTTTGTTTCTCTTACAACTCATGATGATGAAGATTGAGAATGAGACTGTTTCTGTCAGGACCACTATCGTCAAAGATAATTTACAATTAGCATACAGTTTGGACTGGCATCTTAGCATGGATGAGAGCCGGGAGACCAGTGATAACCCACCCCCCCCTGGGTTATCCAGAACAGAACAGAACCAACATAAATGTATTGCAGATGTTGTTAAAGTTCAATAATATTATGTACACATTTAAGAATTAGTCTGATTTAAAGGAGAATCAGAAGGCTGGATCCTAACTGACAGAGGAGGAATTGGGGATGTAGGAAGATAATTAGCTATTGAGCAATGCGAAAACTGCTGATAATACTGAGGGACCTTATGTATGAATAGGTGTCATATTCTCATAGGTAGATGGGGATCAGCTGAGAGTCAGCTGATGCGACCTTGACTAAAGACCTGCCAGAACTAACGCTACGCTAGATTTTCAGCACATGCTCCCTGCCCCCATTATGTCTTTGGCAGAAATATGAGTTAGGGGATTCAAATGTGTTCATGATGCTTAAAGCATTACTTTTCACACCAGGTGCTGGTTTTCTTGCCTGTGAAATGGAACACTGGTATCATTTCTCTTAAGTGTTTATTAGAATCCACTTGCAGATACCCCCACCGCCCCCTTCATTGGCTAAGTGGGATTTCTGCAATCTGTTTGGCTTTCATGGATACGCACGCATGTGCACAAACACACACACACACACACACACACACACACACACACACACACACACACACACACACACACACACAGATGCTTTATGTCTCTTACATTTCTCTTACAATTTAGATACAGAATGAAACCAAAAAAAAAAAAATACATAACATGCAAATCCAAGTACCACTTGCATTTTTAACATCTTATTTAAAAGTTACATCCAATATTGTTAATCTTTGCAAAACATGAATTAGTCATAATTTTCAATAATTTATACAAATCTTATAAAATCTTTCCACGTTAAACAGGAACCAGATCATTGAACCTGTCTACACATGCCTCCTTCTTCCTCTGAAAATCTCCTGATCCCAGGAAACCCTAATGCACATCCTATGTGCACTCACAATCACATACCTGTATCCAGTCACACGGTACATGTGCTTGAACTTCAAACAATGTACTCCTCAATCCTGTATCATCTGTGCTTCAGCTTACAAGGGTCAAAATCACATTTGTCCAAAAACATGATCTGACTATTCAGCTGGGCTGCTGCTGGACTACAATAGGCAAAGTGAACTGTTTGCAATTCTGAAAGTCCAGCTTGGGCAACAAATACACACACAAAGATGTGGACAGGGAGGGCCAAAACTTGCTGACATCATTTTTCTACATGACAAAAAGAACCAGGATGGAGGACAATCAGGTCAGCAATATCTCTCTTTTAATTTTACAGGATGTGAACAGACCAGGCCGTGACATGTCCGCTTACCTACAGACTCCTTGTATTTAAAAGATTTCATATTCCTTTGCTTCTCAACACAACATTCACTGCACACTGCAACCTACAGTAGGCCAGAATGCTCCCTCATACTCACCACATTAATTGACAACCTTCAGCTACTTGGTGAAAAAAAGTAAATAAAACTTTGAAAAACAAATTATTAAACAAGCCAATGAAAGCTTTGTTTTGGATTAAATCAGCCTAGGCCTCAGACTGATTTTTAACGTGCATCTGATGCCTCCGAACAGTGATTACCATTAGTCCCGTTTCATCCAAAATTAGGGCAACATCTCCTGGAGGACCATGGACAAGGTCTCCTTTTCTAGTAAAAGCTTCCTGGAGGATTTTCAGTTACTGATGAAGCATTGGCGGTTTATTTGGCTCAGGCAGTGTGTTTGTTTTTTCTTCTGGTGACCATATTGTGTTGGGGTGTTTTGTATTACACTGAATGGGGTCATGTTCCATGTGAGTTCTAGGGTCACTGTGCTCTTTAAATGAGCTTAACATAGCAGGATTGAGCCAGCTTCTGGTTGAACAATCGCTGTGAAGTGACTTTTTTTTAATACAATCATTAGAATACAGATCCTTTACCTTTTAATCTTATTATATATCATAGAACTAAACATTATAGTAATAATGTTGGTGCCCAGCACAACTAAGTTAAGAGGGACCTTTTGTTATATCAGCAGCTGTTTGAAAACTCCCACACAGAGTGACTCAGTTGCAGTTCCATTTAGTGTGTCATGTCCTAGTATCCAGTGTTTTCCGGTTCACTGACCCTTAATGCATATTTTAAGTGCTGCATTTTTTTAGGATATTGTACTAATAAGGTACATAGGTCAGGAAACTCTGTGTACTGACTCATTTCTTTTGGCATTTTGACATTCACTTCTTTTAAGTCAGTAATTGTATATACACATCCTGCAAAGTTGTTAAAGATGGAAAGTAGGTTAATGATAATGGAATTATTAAAGGGGCAGTTCTCCCATAAATGAAAATTCTGACATCCATTTGTCAAGTTTCTTATGGCTTATTTTTTTCAGTGGAATATATATATATTTTTTCACTGCCAGACTGTACCATTGCATTGGACAGTTCTGTACAAGTGTGTGGTAAAATATATACTTCCTCAAACACAGGATCAAAGGCTACAGAAGAAACAAAATGTTACAGAGGAGGCAAGAGAATTTCTGGATGGATATGCAGTTCAGGAAAAGTGAGGTGAAGTTAGGGCATATACACAGTTTCAATATTTTTATTCCCTTTTTTTCTTTTTAAACACTCATGTCCATAAGACACATCATCTTAAATAGTCTTGATGTCAGAAAGCCTAAAAAATATCAAACAGTCCCTACATCACCACATGTTGCTCGAGAGGGTTTTAAAAAAATCCTCCTCGCTCATCCAAAAACAAACTCCAGCATATTCAGTTGTCAGACATGACTGGACCTTCAAATGGCACTGGCTTCTATGGTCAGATGAAACAAAAAGAAGAGCTTTTTTGGCAGCAAAGCCTCCCCAGGATTTCTATATTGCCTAAAATATCCAGGTTTTGGCTGTTTGCGCTGCACAGAACAATCGGAGTATGACATCAATGAGAGCTATAGAGAGCAGAAGATTTTCGCGGTATTTTGAAATCAAACACTGATCGATCTGCGCAGTGCTGCATCAAGTCGACCGATTATGTATAATGCCTGCACGTTATTGGTCAAGCTACTTTTTGATCATTACCTTCAGCCAGTATGAAAACAGGAAAACAAAGCCAAATATAGAATTCCTGGCCAGGACTTGTCCCATAAAAACGGCATGTATGGCCACCCTACTTACAATGATAGGCAAGAATTTTCTGAATGAGAGATCAAAAGGACAAACAATGCAGATTTATTTTCACAGCCACCTTTGCTCAAATTTACCAAGAGTGCCAATATTAGTGGAGGGCACTGTACATTATACATCAGATATGACTGGGAATATTAATTTTTCATGCCTTACAGAAGGGCATAGTTTGACACCAATCTTCTGAACCTACTGAATTTTTAGGAATTTATTTGAATTATTTAAAGGTTTATGTTTGGCTTCCCTGTGATTTCAGTCACATGTATAATAGCATTAGTAAGACATGGATTACATGACAAATGGCCCACATACACACTCCCACTTGACTGGGAAATAAAAATTTCTGACAGTAAATCAGTTAATACACAAAAACACAAGATTTATTAGTAAGCAAGCTGCTTTTGTTCTGAATTCTAAAGTGCTTTCGAGCCTTATATGACTAACAGTTGATTTCCAATCATTTTAGTTTTCTTTCTTAAGCCCACTAAATATTTACCCAGAGCCTCTTACTCGGTCAAGCCCCTTTCAACGATCTGTCATAAACCTTTTAGGTAGAATACCAGATTTAATAGGACAAGCAATATATTTGTGTAATTCTTCTACATTTTTATAACCTTTAAGTTCCTCTTATTTTTTTCTCTCAAAAACTGAGAAAGCCTTATTGTGCAAACAGAAATCATAAAATTTATTTTAGAAAGAAATTAGATTGAAAAACAACAAGATTACAAAGTTAATACACTTAAAAGTCCAGTTATGAACAACAAGGATAAAAGATTAGTAGCTGTGTATAGTCATCTAAAATACATCCTCAGTTATCTTGCATCTATATTTCACATACCATTTCTGGTCACCTGGCAAGAATATAGTGATGTGAAATACGATCAGGGGTGTATTTCAGAAAGGAGGTTCAACAAACTCTGAGTTAAAACTTTGAGTTGACTTACCCTGAGATTGGAAACTCTCAGTTTTCAGAACAGCTGAACAGATTTACTTCAATCCACTCTGAGTAGGTTGACTCTGAGTTTAGCATGTGCACCACGACTATGAAAAGCCATGATCAATGGAGCTCCGAAATTATGATTCACCATGGCAACATCTCCCACCAAAAAGACTTCCGCATACTACTGAATGCTAACTTTAATTCTAAATCAATGTTATCAGGTGAAAACTGCCAGACAGGTAATTTATTGAACTAATATTCATTTCATGGTATCCCACGGGTGAAAAAAAAGAAAAAGAAAAAAATGTGTCAGCAGAAAAAAATTAAACATAAAAACATAATTCAATCAGGTTAAGCTTCAAGCGTGAAATGGGTGAAGGCTAATGTTACATGACTTTACAAATATTTGACATTCAATAAATATCATTCAGTGTAAATCTATTTCAATGTGCAGCAGCTTTTTCCACATAGTCTAATACTTTTTCACATAAATAAATGTTCTCTAATCCAACATGCTACATTTCTTAATTAGGGTAATAAAAAACATTTGACTTCTTTTCAGAAGCCAACAGCAAGACAGAGACTCGTAAAATGGGAGGAGAACCTGCACCAGCACCACTGACAGATGAAGAGGAGATGGCCACAATACCAATATTAAAATCCAACAGGAAAAAAATAATCTGTTGCTTTTGTATTTGTAGAACATAAAGATGACCACATAAACTATGAATAATTTGTATTTATTTAACAGCTGTGGTGGTGGTTACAGCATATATCTTGGACTACCCTTCCATCTGGCATTCTTCCATTCTTTACAGTAATCAGCTTCATTTTCGGAAGGTGCGATGGTGAGATTCAAGATTCAAGATTTTTATTTGTCGCATACATGGTTATATGGAGAGCATATGACCAGCAGTGAAATGTAAGTCAGGTCCGCTCCATGGAGAGTGCAATTATTAAAGAATACAAACACAAGAAAATTATATATAAATATGGTATGGAAAAAGACTAAGAATAAAAAAAAATAAGAATAAAAATAAAATGCTTATAAAATAAAATAAAATGTGCAGGACAGTATACTGTAGACTTAATAAATGTTAAGATGAGCAGGAATGTACAAGAGAAGAATGTGCAAACGGGTTGTACAGGTTATTTACATAGCAACAATAGAGGTAAAAAAGTTAATAAATAATAAAAATTACAGAAATTGCTGTATGACATTGTCAGTATACTGAGTTTGAGTTAAGGAGCCTGATGGCGTGGGGGAAGAAGCTCCTCCTAAGTCTCTCGGTTTTTGCCATCAGGCTACGGAAGCGCTTACCCGATGGTAGCAAAATGAAAAGACAGTTACCAGGTTGGTTAGAGTTCTTAATGATTTTAACAGCTCTGCTTTTGTAGCGTTTGAGGTAGATGTCCTGCAGAGAGGGGAGAGCAGATCCTGAGATGCCCTCAGCTAAGTGCACAACTCTCTGCAGGGCTTTGCAGTCTTGACTGGAGCTGTTCCCATACCACACTGAGATACACTGAGTCAATACACTTTCTATGGCCCCTGAATAGAAAGTTTTCCGGATTGCTGGCGAAACCCTGAATTTTCTCAGCTGTCGCAGATCCTACAGTCTTTGTCTTGCTTTATTAACCTGAGTTTGGATGTGTGAAGTCCAAATCAGTTCCTCGGAGATGTTTACACCAAGGTACTTGAAGCTGCTCACCCTCTCCGCAGGGGTCCCACTGATCATACGAGAAGTATATGGCCGCTGGTGTCTCTTACTGAAGTCCACTGTTATGAAAACAGGTTATGGTACCTTTAAGAAAGGTTCTGGTTAATGTTGTGTTTTCCCTTTAGCGTGTGTTTGCTGTAAGGAAAACAGGGACCAGTTGCTTTTTGCTGTTCTGAGTGTAATGTTAAGAGATTGCGATAGTAAAGTCCCTGATGTGCTAAACTCTGCCTGGACTCCATTTATTACATATTTGGCGACGAGGATAAACGACACAGTTCAGCTAACGAATCGTATGGGTTGGCGACAGTGAAGTAACCTGCACGGATTGATTATATTGAAAAATGGCGATGTTCGGAACTGTGGGGGAATTCGTGGAAGACAGTGGTGACTGGCTGGAGTATACGGAGCGTTTGGAGCATTTCTTCGCCGCGAATGAGATCACTGATGAAGATAAAAAGCGCTCTATCTTGTTAAGTGTCTGCGGAGCAAAAACTTACAAGCTCATGAGAAACTTAGCAACGCCGCGGAAGCCGGGAGACTTGCCGTACAAAGATTTTAATCGACCTGATCCAGAACCACCACAGCCCTAAACCTTCAGTGATTGTGCAGCGTTTCAAGTTCCACAGGCATTTTCGTAAGTCTGGTGACTCTATTGCAAAGTTTGTGGCCGAGCTTCGCCAGCTTTCTGAGCATTGCGAGTTTGGGGCCGTGCTGGAGGACATGCTGCGTGATCGCCTAGTGTGCGGGATTAATGATGATGTAATTCAGCGTAGGCTGCTGGGGGAAGCAACGCTTTCATTTACAAAGGCAATGGAGATTGCACAAGGTATGGAGTCGGCAGCATTACATGCCAAAGACATTCAGAAAGCAAACAGCAGTGCACAGAGTGATGTGTTTCAGGTGACTAAGGCTGCTAAAGGGAAAGCAGTAGAATGTTACAGATGTGGGGGAGCTCACTTTGCAACTTCTTGTAAATTCAAAGAGGCAGTGTGCCATAATTGTGGCAAGAAGGGACATTTGGCAAAGAAATGCAGGAGTAACAAATGGAAAGTCAAAAACTCCAAGGATGGGGGAAAACCTCACTCAAAGACACATCACATAGGGGAAGCTGAACAAGAGGAGACCTGTTCCTATTCAATGTTTAACTTGAGTGAATCTCGTTCAGACCCTCTTTATGCAACAATTCAAGTTAATGGAGCAAGTCTTAAGATGGAGATAGACACAGGAGCTTCAGCATCGATCATCAGTGAGGAAACTTATGGAAAGTTATGGATTAATGATCAGACACCGGCATTATGTGAGTCTTCCATTAAACTGAGAACCTATACTGGGGAGATTATTCCAGTAATGGGTGCTGTGAAAGTGAACATTGCATATGGTAGTCAGACAGCTGAAGCTCGGTTGCTCGTTGTCAAGGGAACAGGCCCGAGCCTGCTGGGGCGTGATTGGCTCAGCAAAATTCAGTTAAACTGGGGTGATATTAGGCTCATAAAAGGGCTTGGTGCAAAGGATGTGATTGCAAGGTACCAAGATGTGTTTAAGGACGAGCTGGGCACCCTTAGGGGCACCACAGTGAAACTTTGCGTGGAGCCCAATGCTGTTCCTCGTTTTTGTAAACCCCGGTCTGTCCCATATGCAATGAAGCATAAAGTTGAACAAGAACTTGAGAGGCTTCAGCAGCTTGGGATTATTGAGCCGATTCAGTTTTCTAATTGGGCAGCCCCAATTGTGCCCGTTCTGAAAGAGGATGGCACAGTCCGCATTTGTGGAGACTATAAACTGACAATCAATCAGGCAGCAAAACTGGAGACTTACCCTATTCCAAGAGTGGAAGACTTGTTCTCAAGGCTAGCGGGAGGCAAAACCTTCACTAAGCTTGACATGAGTCATGCCTATCAACAGTTGTTGCTAGATGAGGAGTCAAAGAAATACGTCACGGTCAACACTCACAAAGGGCTGTTTAAATATAACAGGCTGGTGTTTGGGGTGGCGTCTAGCCCGGCCATTTTTCAAAGGACAATGGAAAGCCTGTTGCAGGGAATTCCACAAGTGGCAGTGTACCTCGACGACATTTTGGTCACGGGAAAAACAGAAGAGGAGCACCTCAGTAACCTGGATCAGGTTCTTCAGAGGATGTCGGAGGCAGGCCTGCGGTTAAAACAAGCCAAGTGTACATTCCAGGCTGAGAGTGTAACATACCTGGGACATCAAATATCAGCCCAGGGCCTCCTTCCCGTGCCAGAAAAAGTCAGGGCCATTAAAGAGGCCCCCAAACCGGGAAGTGTGTCAGAGCTTAAATCATTCCTGGGCATGGTAACGTATTACGGGAAGTTCTTGCCGGATCTATCAACCGTGCTAGCCCCTTTGTACCAGTTGTTGCATCATGGTTGCCAATGGAAGTGGGGGGGCGGCGCAGGCGGGTGCCTTCACAAAAGTCAAAAATCTGCTGCAGTCAGCCAGTGTGTTAGTCCATTTTGACCCAGAGAGAAAGAGCTGACAGTGTCTTGTGATGCCTCGCCATATGGCATTGGTGCCGTACTGTCGCACAGGATGGGGGACGGCTCGGAGAAACCCATTGCATTTGCGTCAAGGACGCTTACTAAAGCAGAAAGGGGGTATGCTCAACTAGACAAAGAAGGCCTGGCTATTGTGTTCGCTGTGAAGCGTTTTCACCAATATCTCTACGGCCGTCCTTTCACAGTTTTCACAGATCATAAGCCGTTGATGAACCTGTTCAGTGAACATAAGGGCATTCCTTCCATGGCGTCAGCTCGTATCCAGAGGTGGGCGCTGACATTGTCTGCCTACCAATACCGCATAGTATACCGAGCGGGGAAAGAAAATGCCAATGCGGATGCATTAAGCAGGTTACCACTTCCAGACATCCCTGCATCCACTCCACTGCCACCTGAAACTGTTTTCTTGTTGGAGAAGTTGAGTGACTCACCAGTGAGCGCGAAGCAGATCAAAACCTGGACAGAGAGAGACAAAGTCTTGTCAAAAGTCAAAAGATTTATCCTCCAGGGCTGGCCAGGCAGGTTGGTGGACATAGAGATGAAACCTTTTGAGAAAGGAAAAAAATGAGCTCTCAGTTCAGGATGGTTGCATCTTGTGGGGTTCAAGAGTGGTGGTACCGCCACCAGGACGAGCCAGAGTGCTGCAGGAGGTCCACATAGCCCATCCTGGGGTGTCACGCATGAAAAGCCTAGCAAGGGCATATGTCTGGTGGCCAAATATGGATCGAGATATCGAAGACAAGGTTCAGCACTGCAAGGAGTGCCAGGAAAACCAAAAAATGCCCCCACCAGTTCCTCTTCAGCCCTGGGAATGGCCTAGTAGGCATGGCCGTGGGAAGTAGGGGTGCTGCATGTGCTGCAGCACCCCCGTAGGAAAATGCAGACATTACAGCACTCTCTGACAGATGCAAAAAAATAAATACATAAACGTATTAAAACATTTTTTAAATCCTCCTGTTTGTTATTAACCTAAGAAGTTTATACACGAGGAGGTTTTGAGCACAACTAAATAATTATTGACCCTTTCGCACGTACGTACGATCACACCGGCGTGATCAGTCTAGGCTGGTCCCAGTGCATGACGTGATCAACTGCTAAATTCAAATGTGCTTTCACGTGTTGGCTGGCGCTGAGCCAGAGAGAGGCGCGTTCAGAGCATAGGTTCAGAGCTGTCATATATCACAACTTTTCAGTGTTTTCAACCACATAATGTTTATTTTAGGTTTCAGACATATAAGTACTAAAAAAACAATACATTTAGAGTTTGTAAAATACACACTGATGTCAAAGGAAGAGGCAATAATAATCCTTTCCATTATAATTAGACACGTTGTTTTATTCATATCAGATACACATGTGTAAGTAACTTTAAAGTTTACTCTATTCTTCTCCCAGTTCACCAGCCACTTACTTTTATGTATTTCGGGAGAAGTGGATGAATTCACGTGTTGTAAATCCAACAGATCCGATTCTCTGAACTGCGTCTGCGGCACAAACTACCGTCGCGCATACAGCTCAACTGACGCGATCGTTATAAAGGTGTTTTAAAACACTTCCACTTGCATATATTTGACAATCGGAATATCAGATATTTCATGCCATATCTAACAAATTTGTGAATATTTTGAATAAAAAGGAAAAATGACATAAAAGCAGATCATCATTCATTCAGCTCTGTTGTTCTTGCGGTGTGTCACGTGACAAGCAATGACGCGTCACCATGGAAACCATAAAGCGACACATTCTAAATAACGGTCGCCTTAAAAAACTCGCCCTGGGAGGTCAGCCAGAATGCATCATTGTCAACTGACCTCACGTTGAACGTCAAGGCGAAGACGTTGCAACAGCGAAGGTATAAAAATAATAATTAAAAAAACGTGAAGGTATCTAGATATCATAATGGCACAGAAAAGAATTTTGGATTTTTTTGGTACACCAGCTTCTAAGAAGAGCACAACGGAAGTCCAGAGAATACAGGAAAGCATCCCGACACCGACCAGCTCTTCGCCAGAGCCTAGTAGGCCTGCTAGTTTTGCCTCAGAGACCGCCAAGACCTGTGTTCTGTGAGTGTGTGTCTGCGCCCTGACAGAGCCATAAGTTTAAATAACGTAGGCTTATATGTGCAGTTAAAAATATTTGCTTTTGTGGATGTTCTTGTCTGGTTACAAGATTGGTATAAATATGTTTAATTCTTATTAGTGTGTGTTTACTTTGTTATTAGACTTAGACATTATTAAGAGGTGTCCACCTGACACGCAAAAAATGCACCTCCCACTACAGCACCCCCAACTTAAAACCTCTTCCCACGGCCCTGCTAGTAGGCCTTGGTCTAGGTTGCATGTGGATTTTGCGGGCCCATTCATGGGGCGAATGTTCTTAGTCATGGTGGATGCCTGCACCAAGTGGCTGGAAGCACACATCTTGAAAAACATCACAGCTCCCGTGACAATTGACACACTGCGACAAGTGTTTTCTATTCATGGTTTGCCGGATGTTGTTGTCTCTGATAATGGGCCAACTTTTACGGGAGAGTTTTTTTTTTCCAAGAATTTCTAAAGAAGAATGGAATTAGACATATTCGTACAGCCCCTTTTCACCCTGCTTCAAATGGGGCTGGCCGAGAGAGCGGGTGCAGACGCTGAAGGAGGGTTTAAAGAAAATGTCAGGGGCAAACATTGAAACTAATCTATCTCGTTTTCTGTTTCAGTACCGAATTACGCCACAGACTACTACTGGTCTAGCACCCGCAGAGATGTTGCTGGGGCGGAAACCAAAATCTCATCTGGATTTGCTGCATCCGGACGTGGGGGAGAAAGTGAGAGTCCAGCAAGAGAAGCAGAAAGCTTGGCATGACAGGCATGCAAGAGAACGGAGTTTCAGAGAGGGTGAGGCTGTCTTTGTCAGGAATTTCGCCAGAGGTCAGCGCTGGTTACCGGGATCAATAGTCAAAGAAAGTGGTCCTCGCTCGTGTGTGGTGAGACTGTCAGACAGGCGGGAGGTCCGACGTCATCATGATCATCTGAGAAACCGGCACGCGTCAGAGCAGTGGAGTTGTTTCGAGCAAGCTGCTGGATTGGAAAACAAGGAGAGTTCTGAGTTGGAAGGAATGCTGGGCCCCTTAGCAACTGCCATCCACACAGAGTTTGGAGGGGACGGTTGTGCAGGTGCCAGTGGAGACACCTTTGTCCCAGGACAGTGTACCCACCCCACTTGGGGAAAGTGCAGAGACTGTTCGGAGATCAAAACGACAGAAGAAAGCACCTCAAAGGCTTAATTTGTAGCTCATAGTGGGAATGAGAGTTAAATAGTCGGTACAGGGGTCTTAAAGAGGAAGTTTTGATTTAATTATGTTGAGGGGATAATGTTCATGCTTTGGAGGGAGAGATGTTATGAAAACAGGTTATGGTACCTTTAAGAAAGGTTCTGGTTAATGTTGTGTTTTCCCTTTAGCGTGTGTTTGCTGTAAGGAAAACAGGGACCAGTTGCTTTTTGCTGTTCTGAGTGTAATGTTAAGAGATTGCGATAGTAAAGTCCCTGATGTGCTAAACTCTGCCTGGACTCCATTTATTACATCCACAATCAGCTATTTAGTTTTACTCACATTCATAGAGGGACAATTGTCCTGGCACCATGATGTGAGTTTCTCTACCTCATCCAAGTATGCTTCATTATTGTTGGAAATGTGGCCCAGAACCACAGTATCATCAGCAAATTTGATAATAGATGTGGAGCTATGGGAAGACACACAGTCATGTGTGTAGAAAGAGTAGAGCAGGGGACTCAGGACACAGCCCTGTGGAGCTCCCACGTTCAGGGTGATGGAGTTGGAGGTGAACTGGCCTACTTACACCACTTGAGCTATCAGTGAGGAAATCGAGAATCCAGTTGCAGAGTGAAGAATTCAGGCCGAGGTCCATGAGTTTAGAAACTAGCTTGATGGGGCTATAGTATTGAAAGCTGAGCTTTAGTCGATAAATAGCAGCCTTACATAGTTCCCATTGCTGCTGTCAATGTTCTTCAGTGAAGAGTGCAGGATGTGAGAGATGGCATCTTCAGTAGATCTGTTGGGGTGATAGGCAAACTGAAGAGCATCCAATGTATCAGGGATGGAGGAGCAAATGTTGTTCTTTATCAGTTTCTCAAAGACCTTCAGACTGTTGACATGAGGGCAACTGGACGGTAGTCATTCAGGCAAGAGGGGTTATTGTTCTTAGGCACAGGGATGATGACATATATTTTTCAAAGGAGGTGAGAACCACCGAGGTAGCAAGGGACTCATTAAAAATAGATATAAACAAACCAGCGAGCTGTGTAATCAATGCATCCAACCACACTGGAAATCTTAAAGGAAATTCTAATTATTAGGTTACTTAAAGGTCACAATCAGATGTTATCAAATGAACGCCATTTAAAAATGGTACTGTTCAAATTAAATGTGTATATGGCAAAATAGATAAATTAAATCAAATTTAAGTAAATCCTCTCCTGATGTCACGAATCCTGTCCATGGACTTCCATCCGATCGCCACCAGAGGTCACTTATCCATCATATTGACGCTCTCACTACACAGACTGTTACACGTCACCACAGACTACATTTCCCATCATCCACTGCACTGATTGCACACAGCTGTAACAATCACACACCCTACATAAGCCATGGACTTCCTCTTTCTCACTGCCGAGTATTGTATGTGCATATCGCTAGTTAGTGATAGCTATGTTACACAGCCTGCTTTAAGCAGTGTTGCCAACTTAGCAATTTTGTTGCTAAATTTAGCAACTTTTCAGACTACCCCAGCAACTTTTTTCTTCCTAAAGCACCTAGCAACAAATTTGGCAATTTAAAAAAATGATTTGGCAACTTTTAGCAACTTTTGATAAGTGACAGGTTTTCCATCCAAATTTCACAAAAAGAGGAAACCAAAGATGCCTAGCAGTACACACATCACATGAATTAAGTTAGATGCTATTTGCAATTATTAAATTTAATAATAATAATAATACTAATAATAACATTATCCATTATCCACTGTAACCTGAAAAAACAATGCGTAATTTAAAATGCAGGTAAAAAACCAATATGGAAAATGATTTCATATTAACATACTAGATCGTGCCCTATTTTTACAGACATTTCTTAAAGTGTCGCATACTAACTAACTACTAATACACTGCTTAAAGCATAATTGTTGTGAATGTGTAGTATTACTAGTTTACTAGCTATTAAAAAAACTTAAATTGTAATCATTCAAAAATGTGTGTTCAATAATTCAATGTATTTAAAAATACAGTGAGATTTGATGTCGTGACAATTTTGCATATTGATTACGCAATTACGTCATCGCGCAATGACATCATCGCGCAATGACATCACAATGTCATTTAGCAACTTTTAGCAATAAATCATCCTTCCTTTAGCAACTTTCTCTGAAGATTAGTTGGCAGCACTGGCTTTAAGTTTCCTAATCTTAGCTTAGTCTTGCCTTGTCTGTTTTCTCTGTTCTGATCATTGCCTGTTTATTTTGGATTACAATTTCATCTCTCCCTGTTAGGATACTGTTTATCCCTCACCTGGATCATCACCTGTGTTTCAGATTTACCCTTTGGATTACCCTGTTTGGACTTTGTTCACCAGAGATCGACCCCATGTCTATTCACTGGACTATTCTTGTGTCTTGCCCTCAATATATCTGTTTGCCATCATCTGACCCTTATCTGTTTTAAACATGTCCTTAAATAAAGCTTGTGAATGGATCTGCATGTCTCACATCTTGTTTGCCCGTAACAGAATACTCGGCCACACAAGGATCCAGCAGCTTCTCGGATGGACATTGGCCAGGTAACGTCACAGCTGATCATCCAAAGTCACATCACGTCACATCTGATCATCCAGAGTCTTGTCACATCACAGCTCAGCTCGTCTGTTGCATCCAAATTATCAAGGTCAGTCCTTACGTATCCCAGTCTGGTATCCAGTGTGAGGGATGCACCGCTGGTACTGTATCTACATATGCAGCTGGTATCCCCAAACCCACTCACTCTAGCCCTCCTGTTCCTGAACTGAATCCCCTGCCCTGTCTGAAGCGCTTTCCATGGTAGGGATCACTTTTTGGTTTGTTTGGGCTGCATACACCACCACAGAACCTCCTGAGGTGGCAGCATCAACTATGGTGTCTCCAGAGGTGGCGGCTGAGGCTGCAGAACTTCCTTGCTTCAGCTCCTTGTATGGTGGTGGCGCCAAGCAATACACTTTCAACCCATCATGTCACGGTCAAAGGAACCGTAGATGAATACTGTAACGGTCCTGTTAAGGAGCATGTTAATGAACTCTCCCTGTTTCCTGTTGGTACTGCTGTAGAACCTCCAGAGGTGGCGGCATCCACTGCAAAACCTCCAGAGGTGTCAGTGGTACTCACTTATGAACTACACCATTTTACGGTTCTTCCCTTTGGTCTGCATGAGGCACCTGCCACATTTCAATGACTGATGGGCCAAGTTCTTCTAGGGTGTGAGGAGTGGGCAGCCGCCTACTTGGATGATTTGTTAATCTGCGGCAGCTCCTGGGAGAAACATCTGACCAAGACCCTGAAACGAATCCAAGAGGCAGGACTCACCCTCAATGTCAAGAAATGTGAGTGGGCAAGACAGGAGATCAGTAACCTTGGGTATCATCTGGGCAACGGCAATCTGAGACCCCAAGTGGACAAAGTGGAAGCCATCAGATGGAGCCCAAGGCCTAGTTTGAAGAAGGAGATGAGATCCTTTCTGAGCCTGGTGGGTTGGTATCGGAGGATAATCCCTAACTTTACAACCATCACTATACCGCTTTCAGAACTTTCAAAGAGAAGATGTGCTTCAGCCCGGTTCTACAAAGCCCTGACTTCAACCAGAGATTCCTGGTCCAGGTAGATGCCTCAGCCACAGGAGTTGGGGTTGTCCTGGCCCAGGGGGATGTGAGAGCAGAAAAACCAGTGGACTACATCAGCAGGAAGTTGTTGCCCAGGGAGATAGGTACAGGTACTCGACTATGGAGAAAGAGTGTCTCGATATCAAGTGGTCCCTCGAAATGCTAAGATATTATCTCCTAGGGAGGGAGTTTGATCTGGAGACAGACCACAGGGCACTAACCTGGTTTCAGACGATGAAAGACCACAACTCCAGAGTAATGAGGTGGTACCTAAGCCTCCAACCCTACAAATTCAAGGTGCGACAGACCAGGATTTTGTCTCATGCATTTTGTCTCATTTATGTCTTGACCTATCACTTTCACGGACACTCTCTACATCTCCAAACAAGTTGGTGGTTTTTGCATTATCACAGTGTATTAAATATAAGTCAGTTAATATTAACTACTTGGTTATTGAACTACTGTTATATAAAATCAATGTCACCTTGCAACTGTGCCATATGTTTACTTTTGGGAATGCGGTTCTAAAAAAAACATATCTAGACATTAACGCTTGTCTGGGACAAGTGGATTTTGTGAAGGGGCAATTGTGAAAGACAATTTTATTTGCTTGACCAGACAAGTAACATGATTAAAACATCAATAACAAACAATAGCAGCACTGAAACTTTGGCAAGAATGATTCTGATTTTATTACTTTCAGTGAAAACGATGACTGATAATGGATAGTGTATTGACAGTATCAAGGTCACGTCACCTGAGGCTCACGCAGCCTGTCTGACTCACATAGAAATTAAACTAGTAAGAGCAACAGCACACACAAAGAAAAAAAACATGAACAAACATACTGCAGTAGAAAAAAAAGACAAATATTCTAGATAATATATGATATAGGTAGGCAACATTACACAAACAAGAGTGATGTTTTCCTGACTATCAGCACAGTTGCAAGGTGACATTGATTTTATATAACAGTAGTAGTAGTAGGAAAACATCACTCTTGTTTGTGTAATGTTGCCTACCTATATCATATATTATCTAGAATATTTGTCTTTTTTTTCTACTGCAGTATGTTTGTTCATGTTTTTTTTTCTTTGTGTGTGCTGTTGCTCTTACTAGTTTAATTTCTATGTGAGTCAGACAGGCTGCGTGAGCCTCAGGTGACGTGACCTTGATACTGTCAATACACTATCCATTATCAGTCATCGTTTTCACTGAAAGTAATAAAATCAGAATCATTCTCGCCAAAGTTTCAGTGCTGCCCTAGTTATTGTTTGTTATTGATGTTTTAATCATGTTACTTGTCCGGTCAAGCAAATAAAATTGTCTTTCACTTGCCCCTTCACAAAATCCACTTGTCCCAGACAAGCGTTAATGTCTAGATATGTTTTTTTAGAACCGCATTCCCAAAAGTAAACATATGGACTACCCACTGTGTCAAAGCACCAATCATGCACTTGTCTTGCATTACTGCTTTCCCTAGTGCACTAAAAAAGCCACCTTCATAATAGTCTAACTTTGTGACCCAATTAATGTTTGACCTACCAATAATAACCTTAACATTATTTCATGGTAACCTTCCAGTGAACACTGCCATGCAATAAAACAAAAATATATTTTAATACAGCAATGACAGACAAACGTGGCTCCAGAATCAGTTACTTGCAATACGGGTGAAAATACAGATTAATCTTCTTTGAAAATCTTATGCACCACATTTTTGTCCTATAGTCAAGACCTGCCAGTTCTGATTAAATTAGATAAGAGCTATTTTTGGACTCTTTCTCAGTTTAACGAGAAACCCAAGCCATGCACCCCTATCTCAAACAAATCTGGAAAAGTCCTTTCAGTTTTCAAAGGTCTGATATTTCCATTCTTGGCGCAGACAATCTGGCATCCCTTTATAGCCTTCACAAATCCTGCCAAGACAAGAGAGATTAAAATGGGTGAGAGGGAAGGGCACGGCATAGATGTGAAAACAGCCGTGGATGACTGATTTGGTTTTTGTACTATTTTTGTTTTTGTACTTGAACACTAAATTCCCTTTAACCCAAAAACAACAGCACTTGTTGAAAAACAGTATTATGCAAAATGTTGAGATGAAACTTGGATTTTTCCTATATGCACTGGGATAGTTTTGAAGTGTATATACAGTATAATTAGATTTGTTGATTGTTATAGCCTGAACACACGCTGTGCAAAAAGAAATTACAGCAAATAGTGTTACAGTGATGCCTGGTCTCAAAACCTGAGGAGGATTCATGATTTAAATACATTACTCCATGTTGTCTAACATTAAATTAGAAAAAGTCACACAAATGTCCAACTACATTGTGTCAGACACCTCACATATCATTGCAATCACACACACTTTAGCTGAAGCTTGATCCAGATGTTAGCCTATTACCCAAGATCCTAACATCTGTCTCATGTTAACTTTCACTTAAATCCATAACTGATCTTTTGGACACAGTACTAAATAAATACATAAATCTCAAAAAAGTGATAAAATCAGATTATAGGCAGGTGTGCATCAAGTAAAATGTTACTGCAGAAATCCTCAGGACTTGTCGAGTCTATTTTGTTTGTATATAGCACACAATATGTGTGTGGATGAATGTGTTCACTATACAAACACATGTACATGTGATCGTTCAAACACACACACACACACACACACACACACACACACACACACACACACACACACACACACACACACACACACACACACACACACACACACCTTTAAGTCAAAGTACTTGCTGTTTCTTGCTTAACGTTTCCTATTATACTCTGAGTGTTCGGTTGCGCTGTCCCCTCTCATTTCCTTGATGTCTTATTTATGATATTAATCTGAAACTGGACTGGTGTGGTTTCATATATCATTTTGAAACACAAGGTTGTTACTGGCTTTAAATTACACTGATAGAACAAGCTTTAAATGCTGAAATAGCACTGCATGGAACCACATGTTTCTAAACATGTGGATGGAAATGCCAGTTGAGCATGGGTACATAATTACTATTTGTTTATTGCTGTAATACCACTAAAAGCCTGTACGCTGAACCAGTCACAGATGGCCAATTTAAATTAAGGTGATCCTAAGTACAGAACCAGAAACCTATTTGCCACTTTTAAGTTTATAAGGAAAGGCACAAACCTCAGCATGGCTGGCTAAGGCTGGATTCGTAATCAAACATACTTGTTCAAAAGTGTTCATTAAAGCAGTCCAGATCCTGCTTAACACGAGGCCTGGTAATGTTAATGTGCTTCTTGACAACACACAGTTTTGTGTTTATGAGTGAAGAGGAGGGCTTCTGTGATGTAGGATTCTGGAAACGGGGATAATGCAACTAACAAGGTCAGAAAAACGTAGATGAAAGAACCAAGGTACGGTTTTATTGCAAAAAAAAAGGTGATTCACACATCAGACAGCAGACCCACCACGAAGATCAGGGAGTTGTGCTCTGCAAATAACACTCTGGTAGGAGGAGGTAAAATGATACTCTCCAGACCTATTCCATCTTTATCTCCCTCCAATTTACTGTCAATACCAAAAAAATAAAAATAAATAAATATTAACAAATAAAAAAAGAAAAAAGAAAGTGTGTGGATGCAGAAAAAAAAAATCTGTTTGTCATTTTATGTCCAAAAATATATATTTACACCATGGAATAAAAATAAATAAATAAAGGTTATTGCAACTGTTTATTTATTTTTTATTGTTTTTACAATTCTCACTTTTCTCAGAAGTTTACATCTCACCATTTCAGTCTTTATATGTGAGATAAAATGTCGCAATTATATTTTTAATTTTTTATCCTGTGGCAGAAACAAGCTTTTAGACTAATAATGCAACAAAAAAAAATATTAAAATCTGCTGAATTCTATGATTCTGAAACAGGGTGGAAATTGCCATGATAAACTCATTTCTGCTTATGATCTGATATGATCTCTTAACCAAAAACTTAATGTAGTCTTGACTGAGCTTGTAAAGCCACATACATCACTATACATTTTCACCACTCTCTCCACAGAGAAACATGACATCCTCAGCAACAATGGCATCGTGCCTGCCCATTAAACTCAGTCTTTTTTGCTGGCATGAGAAATACTTTTGTCATTGCCCAATGTAGTCACAGATTAAAAGCAGGCTCTTGACTGCCTGTGGTTTCTGTAAAGGCGAAGCAAAGAAAAAAACAAAAAACAAAAAAAAAAAAATATTTTTTTTATCTGAGAATGTGTGTTATAAAAACAGCCGAAAAAATAAATTTTTTTAATTTTTATGTTTTTCTGAGGAGGGGGAGATATTATTTTTGTGTAATTATATAGTGAAGTAAATGGGAAATTACAAGAAAAATAATTTTTGCATTCCCATTTGCTTAAGTAACCAAAGAGAATACAAATCTACAATAGTGTTTCCATGGCTTACAAAGATGTCAAATATCATCACCCCCTGAACGCTTTTGTTATAGAAACCCTCTTTTAACTAAGTTTTGTAAATTAATGTCAAGGTAATATAACACAAAGTGTATTGTTACAAATGTATTTTTCTTAAATGATGATATGTAAAAAAAAATAAAAAAAATGCTACTTACTGCATCCATAACTGTGTAAGCGCTTCACGTCCTTTTAGAGCTACTGCATTACTTGTTATACTGAAGCATAATGCATTAATATACTGTTTGCATATATTATTAACCAGTTAACACCTGGGCTGCTCACAATATATTATTTTACAAGACTCTATAAAATTCTGCCACATAATAAAACACAAATGTGAGTTGCGAATGCCCTTTTTAGCTATATGTGCTGAAAGTAACTGTTCTTTTGTAAAGGTTTTGAAGAGGGAAAAATATCAAATCAAAGGAAAAAAGAGATTGTGAGAACATTAAGAACTGTTCTTCTCTGGGTCAGTCTAACTCAGGGACACATCATATAAAGACCAGGCTTGTGATTTGTTTTGTAGTACATCTTGTGTGAAAATCTCTATGTTCGTTTTCAAAATGAGCCCTCACAGTAGAATCATAAGCACAAGACTGTTGTAAGGCAGCATTAAATACATGACCCTGAGCTCACTCTTTCCCAAACCTAGGATGTAGATACAGTATATTTCTCTTTTGATTCACATGCAGTTCAAAGGTTATTAAATAACACATTTATATGGCATCTGCAGGTACAAGCAAACAGCTGAGTGGCTTACTATGAAGCACAGAATTAATAAATTAACCGAAAATACTACATGGCGTCTCAGCATTGATTTTGCATATGCAAGAACTTATGGTTGAAATACAAGGTTTATGTCATCCTGACATGAACCTTTAAAACATCAAAAAAGTAAATCACAGTACGCATCTTGGACGAAGTTCAATACTCCTCAACTCCCTGGGGCATATCAGTTTCACCCGTATGTTTTCACTCTCAGGTTATGCAGCAACAACGATCTGTTCTATTCAGACATCCTCTCTAATGTCAGATATAATCTAAGGTAAATTCCAAGACTTACCCAAACAGCAGGATTGCTGTATTCCCATAAGCATTTTTTTTTTCTCTGTGTGCGTCCTCAATTTCCCCAGGCCAGACTCTCAGGCTGAAACAAATATAAACCACAGCTGGTTTGTCACACAGTTGAGAACTCTGAGAGATTAAGTAAGGCCAATGAGGGCCACAATTCAAATTCAGCAGTATCCCTATTAAGTGCAGCAACCACAGAGAGACAAAGAGACTAGTTGTTCAAATTACTATTGAAAAATTGAAATGCAAATGGCTTGTTGTTTCTGAGGTTCCTGGTTAGAGATCCTGAGTTTTCAAACCACAAAATAACAGGGACTAATAAAATAAATTACACTCAAAAAAAAAAAAACAAAAAAAAAAAGGTTTTGGGCCTATTAGAAACATTTTTAAACACACACAATTGCAGTCTTTCTGGACGTATCATAAGAATGGATTATGATCTGATTTATGTTTCTTGGTAAGTGTGTTTGCATGCACTTTTAACTGATAGTTCACGCAAAAATGAAAATTCTGTTTTAATTTACTCACCCTCAAGTTGTTCAAGACCTATAAGACGTGTTTTCTTCTTGCCATACAATGAAAGTCAATTGCCACCAAAACTGTTTGGTTTCCAACATTCTCCAAAATATCTCAGTGATGTAAGGGTGAATAAATCATGACAGAATATTTTTTTAGATACACTATGGCTTTAAAAGTTTGAAAGATTTAAGAGTTTAAAAGTTTGATTTCAGTCAGATTAAATCAATAATTTGTCTTTTTTAGCCTTTGTAGCTTGATCTGAACATACACTGAACATCTACATGCAGTGTCATTTATCTGCTTGGCCTTCCCAATCCTGCCATACCTCACATTTAACAGTTCATGTAAGCAAATAAACACATGTTTTCTTCACACACTTCATTCTGAGATTTCAAAGAACTTTTGTCCCTAAGCCTCTTTGCGTTCTTTGTTTGCCCCCATAGGCACCTCTGAATTAATTTCCACCCTGGCCTCAGCATGAATTGTCCTGGACCTCATTTCACAAAGTACTGTACAAGTCTCTGTCTGATTATCTGTTATTGAAGCTGAGCTGGAAACATGTAGGGAGAGGACAGATGAAAAGAGACAATGGGATAAAGAATAGAGTGAAAGAAAAAGAGAGAAAAGAAAAGAAAACAAAGCACGGAACAGAGAGAGCACAGCATTGTGGTGGAAGAGGGCTGATTATTGTGGTTATGTTGCTGTATGTTGGTGGCACTCAAGCAGGCTCAGAATGTGCCCAGCAGGACACGAAGACAGCCGCACACTGATAAACACCCAAGAACACTCACAACACCATCATTATTCCTGTGCCTGCCTGAACTTTGTCAACTTGACCCCTTTTTTCCTGGACATTTTATGATCAAAATTTACAAAGATTGTTCTGCAATCTGTGTTTTTTTTTTTTTTTTTGAAAGGAAAAATCTCAATCTGAGTTATGGTCCCTGAGCACTGTCTGTGCTGACTGCTATGGTGCATTTTGCATGTCCTGATTTGCTGTCAAGTCAAGTCAAGTCAAGTCACCTTTATTTATATAGCACTTTTAACAATACAGATTGTGTCAAAGTAACTTTACAGTAATAAATAGGAAAATAGTGTGTCAATAATGCAAAATGACAATAGTAAACACTTAATTTTCAGTTAAAGGCAGTTCATCACTGAATTCAGTGATGTCATCATCTAGCTCAGTTCAGATTAAATAGTATCTGTGCAATCAAGTTGACGATATCAGTGGAAAGGAAGTGTCCCCAACTAAACAAGCCAGAGGCGACAGCGGCAAGGAACCAGAACTCCATCGGTGACAGAATGGAGAAAAAACCTTGGGAGAAACCAGGCTCAGTCAGTGGGCCAGTTCTCCTCCGGCCAGACGAAACCAGCAGTTCAATTCCAGGCTGCAGCAAAGTCACATTGTGCAGAGGACTCATCTGGTTCCTGTGGTCTTGTCGCGATTGCCTTCTAGGAGACAAGGCCTTCAATGGGGATCTGTCTCTGGGGCGCATCTAGTTGTCCTGGTCTCCACTTACATTCAGGGCTGTAGAGGTCATCTCTAGGTTCTGATCCACCATCTGGGCTGGATACGTACGGGATTCGGGTGACTGCAGTGACCATCTGGTCTGGATACAGACTGGATCTGGTGGCTACGGTGAACTCGGAATGAAAAAGAAATAGACTAATATTAGCGTAGATGCCATTCTTCTAACGATGTAGCAAGTACATAGGGTGTTATTGGAAGTGTTCCCGGTTGTCCTAATTAAAGCAGTCTAAAAATCCTTTAACGGTTTTTAATATTAGACATGTGTTAATGTGTTATGTGTAAACCAGGTTAAAGAGATGGATCTTTAATCTAAATTTAAACTGACAAAGTGTGTCTGCCTCCTGAACAATGTTAGGTAGGTTATTCCAGAGTTTGGGTGTTAAATAGGAAAAGGATCTGCCGCCCGCAGTTGATTTTGATATTCTAGGTATTATCAAATGACCAGCGTTTTGAGAATGCAGCAGACATGAAGGACTATAGTGTGATAAGAGCTCGCTAAAGTACTGAGGTGCTAAACCACTCAGGACTTTATAATTCAAGTTTTCAATTAAATTCAAGTTTATTTGTATAGTGCTTTTTATGATACAAATAGTTGCAAAGCAACTTTACAGAAAATTACGTTTCTACAATATTTAGTAGTAGCTTATCAGTGGTGACTGTCAGTTTATTTACATATGGCAGAAATGTACGGAAAAATCATTAAAAGATGTAATCAAACAGATGATGAACACTATTAACAGCAATTATTATATGTTGCAATCAAACTTAAAGCAAAACTTGGTAGTGCTGAATGTTGTTTCAGGGTTGGCATCATCTGAGGTCCTCTGAGGGGTTGGCATCATCTCTTCTCAGGTGTTCTGGATCCAGACTGAAGCTTGTGTAAATCTTAGTTACCACAGGATGTTAATCCCGTGAAAGAAACAGAGAAACAAATAGAGACATAATTAGCGTTTATAAGTAATAAGCTAATATGGTCATACTTCCTGGTTCTAGTAAGAAACTCTAGCTGCTGCATTTTGGACCAGCTGTAGTTTGTTTGTTAAGCATGCAGAACAACCTCCCAATAAAGCATTACAATAATCTAACCTTGAGGTCATGAACACATTAATTAATGTTTCTGCATTTGACATTGAGTGCATAGGTCAAAATTTAGATATATTTTTGAGCTGGAAAAATGCAGTTTTACAAATGCTAGAAATGTCTTTCAAAGGAAAGATTGCCATTGAATAGCACATCAAGTTTCCTAACTGATGACGAAGAATTGACAGAGCAGCCATCGAGTCTTAGACAGTGTTCTCGGTTATTACATGCAAAGGTGTGACTAAGATTAAACAGTGAACTTGATGTACAGAACTTCTGATTGAATGCTTATTTTTTATTATTTGTTAAACTGCCAAAAACTTTGATTCCCAACAAAACACTGTGCCCACACAATGTCAACATTTCTCCAGTTTACCCTAGCTTACCCTACTTTTCTGTATAGAACAATTGTTTTTCCCAGGCTTCAGAAATGTTGTCAAAACAGGCCCGCTGTCCTGCTTGATATCCTGCTGTCAACATGCAGGCAAGATTTCATAATTCTCTCCCAATGGAGCATGCTCGTATTTTCTTATCTGTGGAAGTCTGCAGCTATATCAGATGCAAGTAAATATAGTAGGCTGTTCAACAAGAAATGCCATATTTTATAACTGAAGATCAGCATTTTGAAAAACTTCATATAATTTTCCACTAGGGGTCAAGACCAATAACTTGGTGATGAACATTAATAACCTGATGAAACATTAAAGGGGTAATATGATGTTGCATTAAAATAGCATTATTTTGTGTATTTGGTGCAGTTAAATGTGTTTATGGGGTTTAAGTTTAAAAAAACACATTATTTTCCACATACTGTACATTATTGTTTCTCCTCTATGCCCCGCCTTTCTGAAACGCATTGGTTTTTACAAAGCTCATCGGTCTGAAAAGCGAGCTGTGCTCTGATTGGCCAGCTATCCAGTGCTTTCTGATTGGCCGAATGCCTCAAGCGTGTGACGTAAATGTTACACCCATAACATACTGTGATGCGTGTCCTAGTCAGAACACCGGCATGACGAGACAAAAACAATAAAACCCATTACAAATGAGCCATTTGTTGCATTCAGTGGGGACATAATTACGGATTATAATGACTTATACTGTGTTTTTACGCGTTGCGTTGCATCGCGCCGTGCCGCGCAAACATAAAGCCGTATCTGCATTTGTGATCAGAGAAACAACAAACAACATGCTCTACACAACGGTTCTCAAGTCCAGTCCTCGCGCCCCCCAGTTCTGCATTTTTTTCATGTCTCTCTTTGTTAACACACCTGATTCAGCTTGTTAGAAGTGAGCTCCATGCATGAACTGTGTTCCCATTGACATGGTCCCTACACAGTGTTCATTGCTCCCTACTCCCTTAGCAGGGGAAATCTGTTGACGTTACCTCACTTCGGAACATTCATTCATAGATTTGTGCTGCCCAACGTCTTCACACACAGACAAATGTGACATCATATACCTCTGTAAATAAATACAATTTAAATTCATGTCTCAGTCACTTCAGTGTACTTTGAATGGAACATGTACGTTTGCTTCAAACTGGAATTATGGCGGAATATCCTGTGATGTCTGAAGCGATAAGAGAAACATACAAAATGTGCAGAGCAGGGGGTCGCGAGGACTGGAATTGAGAACTGCTGCTCTACACTGATTAAAACTCGTGTTTGAATAATAAGTGTGAAGTGCTTTACATATGTAAACATACTTACAGACTGTGAGTCAGAACAGCCGGCATTGTAGTCTTCTCTCCCAGGATAAGGAAACTGTTCTGGAACAGTGTTGTAAATTCAACTTAACCACTGATTTCTAGTTGTGTCCTCTTTTGGAAGTATTTGAAAGTATTTTCGCTTTCACAACAAAACAGCATCTCCACAACATTGTGCTGGCATCAACAACGAGAATAAAAGTTACGCCTTCTTTCTTTGTGTGAACATTTGGGCAGCGTTATGCAAATTTTCCCACATAGTGAAGTAGACATGTGGGGCGTGTTAGAACGAGCCATTTTAGGGGGGGGGGGGTGACTCTTAACTTTTATAAAGAATATCTCTTTGGATTTGAGACTTTGCAACTTTACAGATATTATTTATGCACCAAGAGCTAGTTTTTTTTTCCCCTAACAAAAATAGTTCCAAACAAATCCACAGCTGAATAACCGCTAAATGCTTGATTCCAAACAACTTCTTCTTCTTCGTCTTTGACATTTTATGCCGTTTGGCAAACCCACTTTTGGTGCATATACCGCCACCTACTGGAATAGAGTGTGGAGCATTGATATTATGGGAAACATTAAATAATAAAAAAAATAATAATCCAAGCAACTACAGTGGTGTTTCCTGTTTCCTTCCAGAACAAATCACTGCTATTCAATGAATCGGCTCAGTAAATGATTCAGTGATCCACTCATAAAGACCGTCAGTCACTTGTTGCATTCTTAAATGAATCAGTGTTTTCGAATGAATCGGTTAAATGAATCACTCATAAAGTCATTCAAATTCGAACACAGGGACTAACTCACTGTTGTATAACTATATAACTGTTAAGAGATTTCCTAAGAATAATTAATACCTCATATACAGAACACAGAGTGACAGTACAGTGTTTTCATAACTTCCTGAATCTGGCCAAGTGTTATAAAAAATAACACTCTTTTTCACTCGATTTGAATGAAACATTAAAATACATTGTACACTAGGGAACAGTGCAACACAACATCAAAAAAATGTTTTCACATTCTGCACCGCAGCACATGGGGCAATGTGTGAATCATATTTCCCTAGACATTCTTCTATTGTCATAAAAATGTGACAGACAAATCACTGACTGAAATTCCGTGACTGTCTCTGTTTTGCTTGCACAGAGACGAGCAGCCAATCACGTATTCTGTCTGGATTATGCTTAATGGTTTCCTTCCTTCCGTGTTACATTTTTCCAGTGCATACATATTACAGAGTGCCTGAGATCATCTACCCCATTTTGGAATGGGACATGGATGGCAGATTTTTATGTTATTATTTACTAAGAATTTCAAGGACACTGATCTGGGGTCTGTAGTGCTTTTCACAGTGTGTGGGAGCTATCAGTAACTCCACCAGCACCTGTCTCTGTAAATCAAAAAGATGTTTCATTTTAGTTGTTCTGGTTTTTGGCCATGACTTTGAAAATGTTCTTGTACATTTCAAGGCCAGTGTTAATGCAGTTCTATCACAGAGATAGGATGATTTATGTTGGGGTTTTATTTGTTTACTTAACCCTCACATTTTGTGTCCTTGGCATTTTTAATGATAAAGGTTGAAATGAATTACGGTAATCAAAACTAGTGCTTTAACTTTGCACCTTTGCTTTTTGTGTTCATGTAATGATGAAGAATGATAGCAGTAAAAAGAAGAGGGTTTTCCATGGCTGCGAATAAGATGCACCTCCATTCACCAATTATTTTTCTGCTCTGCTCACATTCAGCTGAAACTGTGAGACCACTGCTGGCAGCTTGCGCTAGGGCTCATTTCCCTGTGTCACACTGCCATAAAATGTGGTTCCAAGTATTGTGTGTGTCCTCCATTTCGAAGAAGACAGCAACAAAGCTGGATAGCTCTAATGTGATGACTGCCCAGACTCATGGTTCTGAAAGCTGCAATCACTTAGATATTTCTCAATCCCTGCAATTTCCCTCAGGACACATGCTCTTCTAGACTTTCATTCTCTGATTTCACTAGGCCATAGACTTTGTTTTACGCCTACATGTAGTTCTTATTAATAACCTCTTTCTTGCCATACAAAGTAAAATACAGTAATTACACATTGTGTCAGAATTATTATGACTGAAACCATATGTCTAAGATCAAGTATTTTCAAACTTTTTAATGCCTCTAAATGGGGCCCTTAAATATAATTTATATTTAGGCCTCCTGCATTATTTGGAAAAAATATTTACTTTTTAACCTTACATTTACAGTGAACAGTGTATCTTTTTTTCCACAAAAATATTTTTCTACCCAAAATTACAATATTAGAAAAACATAATAATAATATGTTCAGAGTAACTGGACTGTCGAAATTCATATCAAATCAATCAATAAATTCAATGAAAAACAACCTTTTTTTGTAGGTCAGTATTGGACATTTTTGGTGTCAGAGAAACAGTGCTGCCGCTTCTGTTCTGTTGTTCTACTCCCAATATGTTAACCAATGTCATAGTCTTGGGTGGGCAGGCACAAACAATGCTAAAAATGCCTGGGGTGGGGGGGCAAGGAGCTTTCTGCAAACATTAAAAGGCTGTGACTGTTCTTTTTTGTGATGCTATTGTTTCTTTGCTCTAGATTTCTTTTTTATGGTGCGCCACCTCCCTCTGAGTCCACTTCCCTAAACACAGCAAGGGCTAAATATCCCTTTGTGGAGGAGAGGAAGAGCGTGCTACACCAGCAGCAATCCCAGGAGACTCCTGTTGAGGACCTGGCAACAGAAGTAAAGGATCCCCCTGACTGTCCTCATGTACCCCAAAAAAACAACCACCCACAACCCCCGCTGCCATAATCATTGTTCCTGGCTTGCAAGATACAGAGGGAGCTGGGAAGTGGCATGAGGTGGAACGGAGAGGCACAATCATCCTTTCTGTATGGAAACTGTTGTTATAGCAAAGGTTGGGGGGGTATGCCCCAACATCAATTATCAAGAGAAAGTGATAAGAATTGCTTGTCAAAGCACAGACGGAGAAGAATCCAAGGTCAAATTCCCAGAGAGCATGCCTCTGACCTTTTTTATTCATTTCATTGACCCTGCAAAGCTGTTGATTATGTACGCTCAGTTTTCAAATCAAGTCCAATGCAGACAATGCCAAGAACTCCCAGTCTCACTATATGGTCACCATAGGGGAAATTAGAACAAATTCTCCAACAAAAAGACCGGAAAAAGAGGGATGAATCAAACTGGGGGAAAGAAAAATGAGGGTGTGACTCATTCAGTTTGATAATTAGGACCAAATAAACACAGTAAATGATGAACTCACAACAGAACACACCAGAACTCACAATCTTAGCATTGCCCTGCATACTGCCTTGTAAGTACCGCACGCTAACCGATTGCACCACTTGAGCTGCTTAAGAAACATGTCAGCAAAATAGAGCATCCAAACATCTATGACTTAAATCTTCTGAATATATTTAAAACAATCAAATTAACTAACAAACATTAACATCAGATGTTTTTTTTTAGATTTTTTTTTTTATTTTATTTAAATTTACACTACCTAAAGCAGCAATGGAAAGGGAAAAAATGCAATTACAAAAAACCATCATTCAAAGTGAAAAGGAACATGTGTCTTGAGAAGAGAGGCAGACTAAATGTTTAAAGAGGTGGTCCTCAAGCCACTTTGTCAGTGAGCTCATTAAATGCGTATGGTGTACAGTCACAGGCCAAATACAGTCAGTCAGAGTTCAGGAGTCCCCTTTTCTTTTGATTAACAAGACTATAAATGTGTCTGACAGATTCAGTTTCTGAGAAACTTAATATGTACTCAAGCAAAGCACTTCAAGTTTTTGTTCTACTTCCTGATTCAAATTTTATCAGGCAAGGGTTGCAGTGTGCCAAGACCAGAGCATGAGGTTCATATATGTGTGTGTGTTTATGTTACTGCCAGATTCTCCCTCCAGTCATCGCTCATCCTTGGCCTGGGCCTCTCAGTAAGACAGCAGTGCTTTCTTCGGTCATACAGTTCTTGTCAGGTCAACTCTCAGCCTAAGCCAAGAAATGTATGTGCCAGGCTATAATGAACACATTCTTAACTGCGTTACCATGATCGGAGCTATAGAAAGTCATGTGACACCAGGCATTCAAATCGTTATCTTTATAGTTATCGTTCTTGTTGTGAATGGACCTTAAGTCTTGTTAGTTTTACTACAGGAGTTTAAAGGGCTCATGAAATGCCTTTTTTATTATTCTGTACTGTTCTCTGAAGTCCACTTGTAATGTTATCAAGATTTTTACATCAAAACATAATATTTTAGCAGTAATAGGCTATTTTCTGTCCTGTTTTAACCCCCCTCATCTCTGTTCGAATAGGTGTGGTGGATTGTAGACTCGGAAGTAAACGCCCACTGCTATGATTGGCTAACAGTTGTGTATGTTTGACAGCCTGCATCCTTCAAAGATGGATGCTGCTGTGATTTAGGTCAAAAACGTATAAATACTCAGTTCATATCAAATAGACAAAACAATAGTGATCATGTAATTAGACTTGTGCCTTCGGTAATGCGATATATCGCGGTAATGAATATGCACGATATTGTTATCGTGGGCACTTCCAAATACCGAGAATAATTATATATTACAAATTATTCAGAATTTGAAATGCATTTTAAGAATACTTTTCCCATCAACTGGTCAAAATGCACAACATCGTTTGTATGCTGCTTTAAAGATGCGTGTGAGCTCTGATGTAAACAAGCACACACGAGAAGCACATGGAGGAACACGTGAGAGACGTGCTGAATGAAAGCACATTCACTCTCTGACAGCAGATGGCGCTAAACTGCAGAAAATGCAGCCCTTACCCTGGAAACCCCATAAATAAAAACAGCTGCTACTTTCTAAACATTTAAATAATATAAAATAATATTTATATATTTCCATAATTTTTTACATTTTAATCTGGACTACAACATGTCCTAGATATTGTTTGAAAGTGTTTTGATTCTTTATTGTTCATTAACACTTTACATTAGGGCTTCATTAGTTACAAACTGCCAATGAAAAATTCTTCTGAACATTCATTAATCTTAGGAATTCCAATATTTAATAACACATTGTTAAAATCGAAAGTTGCAACTTTGTTATTTAATGAGCTAACATGAGCTAAGACTTGTATTTTTTAACAAAGATTAGTAACTTCTGTAGCAAATGTACCTATTGCTCATTGTGAATGTTAATGCATTAACTAAGGTTAACTAATGAGGTCTTATTGTAAAAATGATACCTATGGGTCTTTAAAGTTCTTTTGCACTTTAATCGGTGTAAAATTTTTAACTTTAAATATATTTTTTGTATTGCTTTATTGTATTTAAATGTTCAGTTATTTTTGTTATAAGAAAAAAGTTATTTAACCTGTTATATTGTATTATGACCACTTTTTTAAAACTTAATTTCAATACCGTGATAATACTGCGACAAAATACCGCGACAAAATACCGTGACAAAACATTATCAATTAATCGCAACAGGAAAATTTGATACCGGCATATCCCTACATGTAATAAACAGTTACTCACACTTGTGTGGTGCGTCATCAATGTCAGATCCAATATAGTCGGCATAGCATCATCTTTTAAATCGTTTTTCAGAAAATTTGGCAATGAATTGTGCCTTGTTTGTAAACGAATCCACAGTTAAATAAGTCAACAAACGACTATTTTCTGACATGGTCTGGAACTTTAAATTTAATCCACTCTTTCCTAATGTTGGGATCAGATGGAAATTATGCAAAGACTGTGTTTGTCCACAATTTGGCACTGAACTGCATCTTGTTATCTTCGAAGCATCTTTATCATTTGGTTTCTGCATAAACCTACGTTTGCCTCTCTTGTTACACTACATGTGCGAATCAGTGGGCGGAGCTAAACAGGCAGTGATGTAGAAGCAGGTGTTGATCTTCTTCTGTGGAGGCGGGGTTTACCTGCTCTATTACGTCATAGAGTGGCACATTCCATAAGTTGTCGTTTTGGCAGATTGGCTTCAATTTAAGCTGTTTTTAGACTAATGAGAACGTTTTGAGTTCTGAAACTTACAGGATGTTTTTATAGAACAATGACCTCTTATATGTCACAAGATCAAGGGAATTTTGATTTCTCAGTTCATGACCCCTTTAAGGAATCCAATTGCTGAAGAACTACTGACGGAAGTCAAAGCTCAGATATTTAAGTTTTATATGAGGGAAAGTGTGTGAGAGGGTCATTCCCAACCCATATGAACTCGCTGACCCTGTTTAACATTCTCTGTTACCACTCACACCACTGCCAAGAGAGAGAGAGAGCCCAAATGTACTCTTCAAAAGCAGTTTAGCTTTTACTGCTTGGACCACACGAGCTCCACGCTCAGCCAAAAACTGTTAGCTAAACCTTGTGACGTGCACGTCCGCTAGAACGACAAACTGGGATAGAAATAGTGCTCATTGTTCAGCAGATCCTGCTGGGGAAGTTCAAATTATTATGGAGCGTGCTTGTTGCAGCATTCAGGTATCACTTACCACATTCGTAGAATATCATGCCTGTTCTGTAGACGTGCTCAGAACAGCGTCACCCCTCCAGTCTCACCTCATTTGACTCCCTCTGAGGGACCACGGGGGTTAGAACAGGTGCATCACTAAATAATGCAGAAAACCTGTGTTTGTATTGGATACAAACTCATCCAAAACATGTTCCTTGAGGAATTGAATTGCTTTGCCAAAATGTTCCAGAACTCCAGATGTGCTCATTCACAGGAGCCATCCCACCACAGGACAAGCTGGACTTTGGCATAAGCAATTCGGTGTCACATTCCTCGCACCCTCCCTCCCAAAGCAGAGAACAGACACTTGAGTTCTTTCCTGAGTTATAACCCTTAAGGGGCCCACTCAGATGCCTTTAACTGTGGGGTTTATTAATCTGTCTTTGCATACAGTATGGTATTTCACTTAAATGAGAAGTAAGAATTTTGAAGGCTGGGGGTCTGCAGCAGGCCAGTTATGAATGATGAGTTTGTAATGGATTGTTCCCCTCAGCCATTGGCTAAACATTTTGTGCCACATGAGAATATGAGCAGTCTTCATCAGTCCTTGTCACTTGACAATAATGCTGAATGAAAACACATGCCATCAACCAGAGTTTACTTGAAAATTACATTCTAAGTCTGCTGTCTATGCACTGCAAATCAGCTATTAAATACATTTAAATTAAGCCACCTAGTAATTAAAATGGTCAAGTTCTATACTGGCATGCAGAAGTTTAACCTGCTGTGATTTGTGCTGGCTAAGACACAAAAACACCACCTTGCTTCAGGTCACACATTCAAACACTTTTTATCAGCATAGAAATGATCATCTTATCATTTAGGACAAAAGATTTCCTCCTCCTTTGGAAGGATTTGCTCATATGCCCCATAGGAATGTGTTTTTAAAAATAATGCTTATGTAACGACCAAAACAAATGAGTTAGGCCCCAAGCCAAATGCTTGAGTATCTACAGGATGTTCACATAACAGATAAAACGGCAATGAAGCCTTCAAAATACCCTTTAAATACATGATCTGATACAAACAAGCGTCTGCTCCTTGTTCTAGACCTCTATCCTCCTCACTCAATAGACATTTTATGTAGAATATCTTTAGACATTTTGGAATTATAGAACGTATTATATAGCTATATATTTTTTAAACATCAACTTTGAATGGAAAGTTTGATATGGAAATTGCATTCCGTCATCATGAACTCTAACTCATGTTGTTCCAAAACTTCATGACTTAAGTTCTTTTGAGATAACAAAAGCGAACTATTATATTTTGCTATATAATATGCAATCAGCAATTAACGTTTTCACAAACATTGTTTTAAAGCATGGTATCACTGCCATCTCCTGGAAAACTGCCTACAGTGCAACATTGATAGCTTGTGATTTTGTAAAACAGAAACACTGCAACAGCACAGAGCAATTGCATTTAACAAAACATCTCCTACTCCTCCTACTACTGCTAATGATAATCATAATAACTAATAATGTGATTAGATATGATGTCATGAATTAAAAAAGCTAACTTAAGTAATTAACAGTACTTTACAAGTAAACGTTTTTGCTTTGTTATTTAGTGGAGAGGACTTTTAATTTGAAATAAAACGTGTCGTGTAACGGTTTTCCCGGATGTGGGTGCGTCGGTCAGCTGTTTAATACATAAATTGTCACTACGAGACGAAAATATTGGATTGAGTGGCGCTGTTGTATTATAAAACATGTGTTTGTTGCTATTTTTGAAGTCATTTAAGCAGCTTTGATTGATTAGACCAATAAAACGCTTTGGATGTTTGATCGAGATGTGCGCGGTTACCGTAAGATGTGATTTGTTTGCAGAATGATTAGTTTACGTTACGGTACAGAGATTTATGTTACTGAGACGCCCTCTCCGCTCTCAGGCTACAGATACAGTAAATGAGTAAAGAATGAAAAACGTTAAAGAGCTAACGTTAGCCGTCACTCGGAGCTGTTGTGCTGGAGCTGTGGATGAGCCTCAAAGATGTGTCAGGTTAGTGTAGTTTTCGTGTAAAGAGAAGGCAGTGCAGGTAATGTTGGCTCAGATGTGGCGGATCAGCTCGGGTTCCTGACACCAGTAACTGAGCAGGTGAGTCTTATGGTTTACCATGAGCTGGTTATAGTAGACCAGTGACAAATAAAGATATCTGAGAGAGAGTGAGAAGATGACAATACAGCTGCACTAGCTGCAAACATTGTGTCAGCCATTCACAATGTAAGGTGTTAAACATGGTTGACTCTAACCTGACTTACTTTATCTTTTTTATTTTATTTATCTGTTGTTTATTATTGTTTCTTTATTATTTTTTTTTTTAATTATAATGTTTCCATTTATGCGGTTTTATGTATTTTTGAAAAGCTTTAAAACATTTTTCTACAAAAACTTTGTTTGGACGTCTCTAAAAAACAAGTAGAGTAGCCATAACAATATAAGTAATCATTAAAAGGGACATCGGATGCCTATTTTCTACAAGTTGGTATGATTCTTTAGGGTCTTCATGAAATGTCTGTAATATACTTTGGTTAAAATTCCTCAGTGGTCTTGTAAAACAGCCTCCTTTTTACCCTGTCAAAAACAGCTCAGTTCACAGTGACCTGTTTCGGTGCATGTTTCTTTCAATGCTGATCTCTTCTGTGGGGCGTCAACACAAGACGAGTGAATAGACTCTGTTTATGGCTTGAAGGTGGTCTTATTCAAATAGCTCAGATAGCTGTCTACTAGACATTCGCTTGCAAATTAAAACAACTCACTGGATGACACAACAAATAAGTTGTGTGTTTTCTTTACAGCTTTTCTGAGCTAGCAGCCATGCCAGAAACCTAACTAAATACAAAAAAAAAAAAAAAAAAACAATAACAACACATAAATAATAATAATAATAATTAATCAATGTCCCCTAATCATTGTAAAATTAGAAATAAATCAAATTGTTATAAAAAAAATAAAAAAGCATTTTCAGTAAATTTTGTCAAACAATTAAAAATACAATAATTCGGAACTCTGACTTTCTTCTTTCCTTCTTCATTTTTAAGGATGTTGTAACCAAACCAAAAAATAAATAAATAAAAACTGCAGCATTTCTGATTTTTTTTTTTATTATCTATCACAGAAGAAACAAAGCCATACAGGTTTGGACAACTTGAGGGTGATTAAAAGATGACAGAGTTACCATTTTTGGGTGAACTATCCCTTTAAAGCAGTAAGCCTGCAGAGTCTAATCAAACATGTAATATTTAAAAAAATAAACATTCTGCGCTGTTTTAATGGCAGGAGTGACAGAAGGAGGCTCCCCTCTCATGGATGTCTGCAGTAAGAACTCCAATCGCACAGCCCCAGTGAGTGAGGGGGTACCCAGGAGAGCTGATGTGCCCCTGTGCTCTCGGGCCAATGGTTGGAGCTGGCCCCTGCACCCTTTCCAGCTCCTGGCCTGGCTGCTTTATCTCTACTTTGCTGTCACTGGCTTTGGTGTATTTGTGCCTTTGCTCCCCACACACTGGATCCCAGCCGGATATATTGTATCCTTGTTTTGCAGTTTGTCCTATTGCCTGCACAGAAGCTATTCCTGTGCACATCAGCTCTTATTAATATGCATATGTTACCCTGTAGCAGCCATTGGAAGTTGGATCTTTGTGCAGCTCTGCGTGAATTTTATACAGCAAGTCTGCTTTAAATGTTTGAGAGACTCTCTTTTTTGAGTAATTATCAGTCTTTAACTCAGAGCTTAGTGTACAAGCATTACATTTATCTGTCACCTCTTCATGCACCTGATGGCCGTCTCCATCGACCCTGCAGATTATAATGTCAGAGCTAGGAGTTATAAGGGACCCATGCCGGTGTTTGACCACACCAAACATGCACACGTCATCGAGAACTGTCACTGCTACCTCTGTGAAGTAGATGTGTAAGTACAGACATGTTGCTGTCTATTTCTCTATTGTTGTGTGGGTATGCATGTGTACAGATTCTTTATTCAGATTTCTGTAACCTTCTGTAACTGTAGTAAAACGACTGTAATGCACACCCACTGCATTTTATTCAATCTTATTGTTTTTATTAAAATGCTGCAAAAGCAATAGCATAAGAACAAGTGGCTGAATCTTACAATCTCACACATCCAAGTCTTGAATCGGAAGTTACTAAACTACTGCAGCACTTTCTAATGCTGACTGTTATACATAGTTAATTTGACAACTTTTTTGAAGTGTCAGGTGCAACTTGACAATAACTGACAGTAGTGCTGGGCAATATACCGGTTCAAATGGTAAACTGGTTCGAATTATGCAACCGGTAAGAATTAAAAAAAGAAAAAACGGCATATTGGTAGAAGTGCCTAAGCAATGTACTGTGTTACGCAGATATATTTGCATACCGTGGAATACACAATATAGCAAAATCTCTAATGATGGACACTATATTCCGTAGTAACAATATATACCAGCATACTGGCCAGCCCTACTCCCAACTCAATTTAGTCAGTCTGTACACGCGGCTGCTTTAAACCTGAGGTGCGGACTGCTCGTGTCAGGCTTGGAAACGGTGTCAACGCGCATTTACCAAAATGAATTCTCCCCCACTGCTTAATGTACATTAATTAAAATCGTTGGTTTTTAAACCACAGTGCTTACAAAAGTGTTTAATTGACCACACAACAAGATTGACATATTTCAATCTGGTTATCGCCCACCCCTTAAGCGAATATATTGTTTGTTTAGACACAAAATCAATATACATTAGTCAAGTTAATAATCAAACTAACCTAAAATTGGTGGGGACGATGACGCTGTGTTTTTATCTAGTCCTTGTGCCTGGTCCACTTGCTGTTCCATAACTTTCATTATCCGCTTTAGTAAAATAACCTGATAGCTTGGGATTTTACTGAGTAACTCATGTTTTCAATAATGAATGGAATTTACGGCAAAGCTCCACTGAATAACAGCGCTAATAAGTGGGGGGCGTGGTGGGTCTTTGACTCAACAGCCAATCACGGGCCCCCTTCTTGCTCGGTCCCCGGGGCTTCAGCCCTGTCTAGCCCTATTGTTTATGTGGCATTGCGTATCTGTCAGAGCATCTGACATTGCAAACCACTTTAAACTATGTGTTAACTATGTCTTATGAGTTATTTTAAAGCCCTTAATATAAGCATGTCTCATGTTTAGGAAAAATTGGATTATGCACTTTCCCCCGCAGCAGCTCACTCTGCGTTCTCTGCTATTATTCAGATGTGCTCGTATCAAACTATATGTCGATGTAGGCACCGGCGGTATTGCCTCATACCTTATCACTTAGAAAAAAATATATCGATATATCGTACAAAAACTCAATATACCGCCCAGACCTACATTACAGGTATTTTACCATGCTCAAATCTTATTTTGGACTTGTTTTTGAAGCTGTGGTTGCTTTTTTGTCTCACAAGAGTTGGCAACAGTGATTTTCATTCAGCCCGTCTGCTGTTTTTGTTTCATGCAGATGCAGATATGTAGCATAATTTCAAAAAGCTGAAGGCAGACCATTCTGTTTTTACTATTAAATTATACAAACAAATTTACATCAAGAACTGTTCATGCTACATGTAGCATCTTTGTTTGGATTGTGATTAAAATGCAGTTTTTCTGCAACTGTTTCTTGCTTTCTGATTCACAGAAAAGAAAAGTGGTAACCCTGAAACTGTCAGAATCCTTAAAAAAAAAAAAAAAAATGTGATACAGAGATTTTTGATCAAACCGCCCAGCACGAACTGACAGACTACTACTTTGCATCTGACCGACTGTATGAGCAAGTTTCTGAGTTTACATTGTTTTCTCTGTCTTAACATCTCCTGAATTAATATTCAGGAGCTTATACTTAGCACTTTCACAGGATATGTTACCCTTTTTGCCTGTCCCTGTATTTAACAATGCATTGTGTCCAAGCATGTAACTTTTCAAGCAGCTCTTGTACCCCACAACCTGTAAATAACCAATTAAAATAATGCATTAAACTTGTTCTTCCCAGGGGGCCTAAATCAAAACACTGTAGTGCATGTAATAAGTGTGTGGCAAGCTTTGACCACCACTGTCGATGGCTGAACAATTGTGTGGGCAGCAGAAACTACTGGTGAGTCGTTTTCACCTCCTCTTCTCTGTCTGACATTGTGTGGGTGCGTTTTTCTGTCCTGTTGTTTCCATGGACAGCAGCTGGTAGATAGATATTTTAACAGTGTGAGTCTTTTTGTTTTAAGAAAGAGATGTAAAATTCAGATAAAGCATTTTATTTTATAGTCTGTCACCATATCCAGTATCTGATGTGAAACATTTCATGATTTTATGACATATGTAATGTTTTCTCAAATTGAAGTCATAAAGCAATCATGAGATCAAGTGCTGTTGCTTAGCATCACATACAAACACTCATTACATTTGTGAGTTTTATTTTCACTGGCAGACCTTTGGGATCCTGACCAATGAATCAGTCATGTGTGTTTTTATCTTCTAATGTAGCAAATGACTTTTCATTAAAAGAATATTCAGGCAGTGTGAATAAAGTCACTGTGACATAACTAATGCAGCATTTATTTTTACAAGTGGCATAACATCCACAAATTCATCCTTGTAGACCGACACTACTGTTCAAAATTTTGGGGGTCAGATTTTTTTTTTTAATGAATGATTACTTTTTTTCAGCAAGAATGCGTTAAATTGATTAAAATTGATAGTAAAGACATTTACATTGTTACAAAAAATTATATTTGAAAAAAAAAAATCAGCTTTGCCATCACAGGAATCAATTACATTTGAAAATGTTATAAAATAGAAAACAATCTTAAATTGTAAATAATATTTCATAATTTTTTTTTTTTTTTTTTTTTTTTTTTTTTTTTGTATTTCTGACTGCAAACCTTTGAACAATATTGTATAAATGTAGCATTAACTAAAAAAATCTCTTTGAATGCCTGAAAATCTGAAGGCCAAGTGCAATGTATTTGTTAATTATTTAATTTTCTCTCTCTTTCTATTTGTGACAGGCTTTTTTTCAATAGTGTGATCTCTGCTGTCCTGGGGATTGTTTTGGTTGTAGTTATTGCTAGTTATGTTTTTATAGAGTTCTTTTTGGACCCATCGAAACTTCGTTCCGACAAGCACTTTCAGCAGGGTAAGAGGTGCTTTGTGGCCGTCTTTGAATGTACTGAAAAGTTGGTCATGCATATTTCACAGATGTGTCCACATGTCAGAGCTCTAATCTTCTGTATTTTTTTCTGTCTGCAGTAAGGAATGAGTCTGTGGTGTGGTTTGTGTTTCTACCGGTGGCTCCAGTCACCACAGCTGGTCCAGCCATTCCCGCTCTAGCAGGAGTCACCATTGCTCTGGGCCTACTGTCTGCACTTATGCTGGGACACTTACTCTGCTTCCACATATACCTCAGTGAGTACACTATTGTATTTCTACATTCAAGATTTCTAAGCTCTTTAAAACCAATGTTTTGACCAGGTCTTTTCTATTTTAATATATTTTAAAATGTAATTTATTCCAGTGATGGCAAAGCAGTCTTCACATGAAGTCAGTGTCACATAAATCTTTAGAAATCATTCTAATATGCTGACAAGTAACATTTATTAATATAATCAATGCTGAAAACAGTTCTGCTGCTTAATATTTTTGTGGAAAGTGTGATACATTTTTTTTAAGGACTGCTGAATAGAAAGGTAAAAAGAACAGCATTAATTTTAAATAGATTTTTTTTGTAGCAATGTGAAAGTCTTTTAGAAGTCAATTAAATTGCTGAATTAAAGTATTAATATCTTAAAAAAACAAATCTTACTGAACCCTACTTTTGAACAGTAGTGTATGAGAGAGCATTCCCAGCAATGCACACCTCTGTCTTCAAAATGAACCTAGGATTAAACTCAGCTGCCTTCCCTGGCCTGATTTATAGTGAAGTCAAATTCTTAATGAGGAATTTAAACTGAATGCATTAAAAGCAATTGCAGCAAACTTTGAATTAAAATATGCTTATATGTGCATATGTCATTACAAATAAGTGGGGTTTTCTGCAACTATTTACTGCCTGCACCTTTTGAACAGCAGGTGCAGGTGTATTCCTCTGATGCCTGAAATAATCAGCTCGATATCTGCCCACTGCCAACAGTTAGGTTTGAGTGCAGGCTTTGGTGTAGTCTGCATAATATAGACTGCAGCTTGATTACCATGACAGTCATTCACCGCCACATGCTGCCTACCTTCAGTTCAGGCAGATCTGTGTAGTTTAGTGCCAGCCTTGACAACAAAACACCACAGGCAAGATCAACTGATTTTCTGAAGCCACACTGACAAAGACAGTCATCCTATGATCAGTCTCTGGTTCTGAGGTTATTTGATGTTTTGTTGCTGTTGTTGTTAAACATTCTCCTCTGTGGGTTTTGCAGTAGCTTATGGCTCAAATAAATGAGTCAAATAAAAAAATGGAAGAAATATAAACGTAAAATGAAGAAGATAGACATTTAAATGATGTATACTACATTGAGCCCTGTTATGCACACATGGCATCTCACTTTGTGCCACAAGGGGGCATTTCGAGAAAATCCAGAGGCTTTTCAACCCATTTTTGAGATCAAACCAGAAATAAACATCCACATCTGTACTTTATAATAGGCAAGTTTTTGCCTAATGATGTGAATAATATGTACTATTAAAAATATGTAGATATGATTCCTATCCTGAATGACATAACAAATGATGTGATGTGTATGGGTGATATGGCAGTAGACATTTTGTATCAGACTCTGTCTCATTCTCTCCTTTAGTGTGGAACAGACTTAGCACATATGAGTATATTGTGCGACAGCGGCATCGGCAAGAGGCCAAGGATTCCAGAAAGCCCCCTCCAGAGCATGAATCTGGGGTTCCCAAGATTAATCTAATCAAGGTAAAACAGACAAACAAACATATATTTTCAGCACAGCTAAAGAATGTTATGTGCATTTTTTTTTTTTTTTTTTTTTTGTGATGGACAATGTCTATACATTTTTGTTTTGTATAAAATCAAAAAAAGATAATATTTTTTTTCTACTCGCATTAAACTTGCAAATGTATCAATTAATTAGCTGGTTAATATCACCATTTTGTTGACAGTCCATTGAAAACAATACAGGCTCTCAACAGATCTGTATTTCAGCTTATTATTTTTATGTAATTATATATTAGTACTTGGAGCATACATGAAATGCACAGGTGCAGGAGGCATGCTGACACGTTTAAATTAATTATATGCTATTAATTCTATAAGAATTTTGTGGAAATGCCAGTTAAAAAATAAAATAAAATCTAAATAAACTCCTGTTCAAAATTTTGGGGTCAGTAGATTTTTTTTAAATACTTTTATTCTGCACGGATGCATTAAATTGAGCTGAAGTGACAGGAAAGAGATTTACACTGTTAGGAAAAAAATCTATTTTGAGTAAATGCTGTTCTTTTAAACTTTCTATTCATCACTGAGTCCTGAAAAAAACTATCATGGTTTCCACATAAAAACATTAAGCAGCACATCAGTTTTCAACATTGATAATAATAAGAAATGTTTCTTGAGCAGCAAATTAGCATATTAGAATGTTTTCTGAAGGATCGTGTGACACTAAAGACTAAAGTAATGGCTGTTGAAAATTCAGCTTTGTAATCACAGGAATAAATTACATTTTACAATGCATTAAAATAGTAAAATTATTTAAACTGTGTTAATAGTTTACAATTTTTTTTAATCAAATAAATGCAGCCTTAAACCCTATTCGCACGGGATTAGTATTACCTGGTGACCTCCAGTCATTTGTAACTATTGCGGAGGTTGTCTGTGATTTTAATCCCGTGCGAATCGGCCATGTCTGTAATTTGTAAAGTAAAAATTCCCCCGCAAATGACCTACCATTTTTCACCGAAAACCGAGGACCTGTGATAATATTAGTCCCGTGGAATCGGCATCTCTGTGATTTGGCCAGTATTTAGCAGGTCGTATATATAATTTTTCAAGGTTTTTGTTTCTTGTGCACCTTTTTATCCATCTTTTGCTTGAAGAATGGAGCTGTGTTGGAGTGTTTGATAGTATTTTGGGTGCTGTCATATCGCTACACCATACAATTTGCAGAAAGAGAAAGCTGAAAAGGTTCTGAGGTTAATGTGCTACAAATAAATCGAGCATAAAGCTTGAGATATTATTTTAACCTGGTGAAATGTTAATGACACAGCACACAATACTATATTAGTTTCTTTTTTAAAATCCATCTAACCGGACCATAGAACGGGACTCTCAAAGCCTTGACATCCGGGAGATAAGTCAGTAAATTCGAGTAAAATCACAGGCTTCGCTTATCCCGTGTGAATGAAGGCTTATGTACTGAATATGAATACTGAAAACAGAGCAAGTGTCCACATACATACTCATCTGAGTGGCTAGCTCATGGCAACCGAGTTGTTGTAACAACCAGGTTGTTAAAACAACCTAGTGTGAGGATGAAATCATCTGTCCAATTGCTCAGAGCAATTAACACATTCCCAGGAAAACTTCTCCACCAGGCTACTGCCAAATCCTCCAATGGGCGGTACGTTGAGCTCACACTGAACTATAGGAAATGACCTCACACCATGAGTTCACTTCCTGCCACAGAGCACATGGTTTGTGTTCTGAGGACAGTGTGAATCTGCCTTGATTGACCTTTAGTGCTGTGCTTTAAAAATAAGGCTGTAAGCTGGCTTGACAGTAACATTTTACACTTTGACAGTATAATACTTTTTGACAATCTAATAAATACAATCAAATAAATACTGTCCTTTTGAACTTTCTATTTATAAAAGAAATCTTGAAAAAATGTATCAGTTTAATATTAAGCTGCCCAACTGTTTTCAACATTGATAATAAAAAATACATGTTTGGACACCAAATCAACACAGATTTTTTTAAAATGTTATAATATTTTAAAGTATAAATAAATGCAGCATTGGTGTGCATAAGCGTATTTAGACTTTAAGTTTAACCCTAAACTTTTGTTGAAGTATGTATGTATGTAACATACAATATACTTTCACAATTCTAAACGTATGCTATTTTGCAAAAATCTCATACATAGAGAGGCTGGAATTTTATTTAGTTTTTTTTCTAGAAAGGTTATGTAAGTTGACCCCAGCCTTAACTCATTAGTACACCTCATGAGAGCGCGTGAGAGGTGTGCATGTGACTATGCTGTTCTTTAAGAACTGTTTGCTTTGGCTCACTATTTGTAGATTGTTGTGTTGGGCAGGGCTGGCATTGCACTAACTTCATGTTACCACATACACAAGCACACAAGTGCCATCAGTACCTCACAGCCCTAAGACACATATTTGCTCACTGATTCTACACATTGGTTCACAAAAAAAAAAAGCATATCCATCCACACATATTGTACACATATTGTGGTTTTATTGCATGATGATGGTTGTGTTGCTAAAATGAGTCCCAGCATATAAAGAACTGAAGATTTGATCATAGTTTATATATTGAATAAAAACGCTTGTGACATTATATACAGCTAGTTTGAGCAAATGTAATATGGGTAAATTATTTTTGTCAAGTCATAATTTTTTTTTAAGGTTGTACATCATGGTGTTAATTTGAAGGACATTCAGTGTCTTATGTGGATCATATAATGCTTTGTTTACAATGCAACAAGTAATGTTTCATGTGGGACCACTACTCCTTTTCGAAGCAATTGTAATGTATCTCTGATATGCCTGCTAATGCTCTCTCAGCATAATTTAATTTCTGTCATTGTTTTGCTCCAGCAGCAGGTCAGTTATGGCGGGACACTCGGCTACACCAACCCTAAGATGGAGGTAGAGGATCCAACCGCCATGAGCTCCCAAGAAGGATCTGTGTGAGTTTTGCCAGCTATATTAATAAAACGATAGCATACTTCAAAATATTAAAAGTTATGTTATGTTATGTACATCAACATGAAAATTTGGGGTAAGTATTTTTTGTTTCCCCCCCAACAAGGATGCATTAAAGGGGTCATGAACTGCATTTTTTATTATTATTTTGTACTGTTCTCTGTGGTCCACTTATAATGTTATCAAGATTTTTACATAAAAAAAATACAATAAAATAGGGATGCACAATAAATACCGGCATGATATTAATGCGCATCTCGTCAGTAAAGCCGGTTCTGTAATCAGCGGTAAATCTCTACACATGCGTGCGTTCACATGGAGCAGCATTTACTCAAAGAGACGGTCTTCACTGACAAGCTGCGCAAAACCATGATCATGATCACAGAACCGGCTTTACTGAAGAGATGCGCATTAATATTGTGCCGATATTTATCGTGCATCCCTAAAAAAAAAAAAAAATTAGAAGTAATAGGCTATTTTCTGTCCTGTTTTGACCCCCCTCATCTCTATTTGAATAGGTGTGGCGGATTGTAGACTCGGAAGTAAACGCCCACTGCTATGAGTGGCTAACAGTTGTGTATGTTTGACAGCCTACATCCTTCATAGATGAATGCTGCTGTGATTTAGGTCAAAACTTATAAATACTCAGTTCATATCAAACAATATGTAATCACAGACAAAGCTATATTGACCACATAAAAAAAAAAAAAAAAAAACTCAGACTTGTGTATTGCGAGATTACTGTCGGATCCAATATAGTAACCACTGCATCGTCTTTTACTTTCAGTCTTTTTACTTTCAGTAAGATTGTGAATCTTTAGACAGATGCATTTACATTTTGACTGTGCCTCAAATGCAGTCAACAGGAATTGTCTGTAAAGGTGTGAACCAAATGGTCCATACAGTTAGAATAACAAAGGGAACTGCATTCCTCAGGAACTTCTTGTAGATTGCAGGATCTCCTGCAGGAGGTCATAACAGTATCTGTTGTTTGTAGCCCTTTTGTCTAATTTGTCACTCATGCCACCTCTGAGCCTCATTAAACGTCTGTAAATATTCCTACACGCCACTTTTGTGTTCTTTTGTGCCACCTCTGTAGTGCAAATTAATTTTGTTAATGCTGATTTCATTTGATTGGTAACTTATTCGTATTATACTTGTTCTTATTTTGTTATTTTAATTAGAAATTTTGATAAAGCTTATACATTTTTGAATTTGACATACCTTGACAAACTTTTAATAAAAAGAAAAGAAAAGTAAGCGTAGAGCCCTGAAAAAACAATTACCCATTCACACAAGACTTGGCTTTCTCTCCCCTTAAGCCTGCCTACATTAATGTCTACAGTCCAGTCAAATCAACGTTACTCTGAATATTTTCTTCTAATAGTGGCTTAAAGGGATGACTGATTCCCTTTACAGTGACCCAAAAAATACAGATAATCTCATTTATTTTATTGTCCAATTATGGTATCATGACAACCCTTTGAGAGCTCAGCTGGAAGGGAAGAAAGGATACTAATGCTTTTTGTGGGGCAGTTTAAATGTGAGCTAGAGCATCAGTTTCAGATTTTTTTATTTTTTTTTTATTTACTCATTTGATTTTTATATCTGGAGGGACTGATCCACTAGTTCCTTATACATCAGTATGCATTTTACTAAGGTTTTTGTTTCACTGAGAAAGCCCTGTGAACCGAGTGTTTGCTTAATTTTTACCTTTTCAGGCTCCTAACTGGACCAGTTCTGCAGAAGCAGTTACTGAGGCCTGTTTTGCTCATGTGTCATATTACTCAAAAAGAAACAGTGAGCGTTAACAGTATTTCAGCAATTCCAAAACAGGCATTCATACTGTTTTACATGTCATTGGGGCAGAACTGTTTCCCATGGCATTTCAATTTCCAGGTTATTATGCTACATCAAAGGCCTTGGTAAATTGTCTATTCAGTAACAGGCATGAGTTGTTTTCTGAACAACTGTCTGTTACTGAAAAATTGTTGTTTGGTCATTTGTGCAAAAGCTTTGAGTAATGGTCATCTCTCTGCAGGCGTTACGGCAACGGCCGGGTCAGAGGCTCGTCTGAGCACATGGGTGAAGAAGAGCTCCTCCCTGCTGTCCTAACAGAGAACAAAGCATCTCCTCACCCTCACAAACACACACAGGTGTGACACATTAGCACACACATCACAAAGTGCAGGCACACAACAAATTAATATTCATTTTGGGTTCTAATTATACAATATGTGGCCTGTACACTCTAAGCTGAAACGTCAGTCTGCCTCATTATGTTGTAAAACCATTTCATTTATTTCCATAGAAAAAAAAGAGGAAAGTGCGCAAACTTGCAAATGAGGTAAACAGTGACAGGTCTATTGATACCAACACCACCAAAGGCATGCCAAAGACTTCTGCTGAGCAGGGTAAGACAAACCTACACGATCAACTCATGTCTATAATATCTCTTTGCTTGACACTACTGTTGAAGGCTTGTGGTTGATAAGATTTTTTTTTTTTTATGTTCTTGAAAGAAGCCTGTTATGCTCGCCAAAGCTGAAACGCCTCAAATAAAAACTTTTATTTGAAATAATCTTTTGTAACAGTGTAAGTCTTTACTGTCACTTACTGACCCCAAAAGTTTAGCAGACACTTTTATCTAAAGCAATTTACAAAATGTGGAATACAACAGAGCGATTCATTCTAGGAGGCTGAAGATCAGACGAGTACAGGCCAGAATAGAGAGGAGAGTAAGAAATAGTAAAAAGGTGCCTGGATGTATAGACCTAAAACACTGATATTATTAGTGCAAGTACCTAAAATTTTATAGCAACATGTTTATGTTTACAAACACAGATAAAAAGTACAGTGCTGCAACATATTAGCAGCATATCGCATTCTGAACATGAGAACTAAGATAGAATGTAGACTAATCCTAACAGTGCGTCACTGGTTTAGGAGATTAGTAAGTTATGGAAGACGTTGCTATGTTATAATATTAAACAGTGTGGTAGATCTGAATCACTGAACAACACCCTGTTTGCTTTAGACTGAAGAAAAGCAAAACGATAAAAGAAGAATAAAAAACTTGCTAATAGAGCAGTTGTCTTAACCTTATTTATATCTTTTATTTTAGCTTGTGTTGCATTGTTAGTTGTAATTACAATGTTTGATTAGTTCTGTACTCCTAAACTGCCTGTGTGCCTTGATCAAATATTTGATCTAGTAACTATTGAAGCTTATTTCTGCCACATAAAACATCCATTAGTAAATCATAATTATGACATTAAAACAAATTATGACAGTCATTGAGATTAAAAGTCAAACGAGTAATAATTTTAAATTTGTTTCATAATTTTGACAGTAGAACTTAAGAGAAAGTTATAAAAGTCATAATTATTCAACTTAAGTTGTTTCAACTTTTTATAAATATATTTTTATTTTTTTTTATATAATATAGCATTATATCATTATGATTTTTTAAGTCATCATAACAATTTACCAAAGCTTGTTTTTTTCTTAGGTTGCAGAAATGAGATTCCATAAGCTGCTTTTATTCACGCAAGTTTAGCTGTTTGAGTTTAGCATGTATTTTCCCAGTATAATCTTGTAAAAATGTAAAATTGAATCGATTCTGAAATAATTTTAGCAAATGCTTAAAAAAAATTCCTTGTGGTGTTTTTCAGTGCTCTTGATATTGGTGAATCAGAGTGTGAGTTACCTTTGTGATTTGTGTCTGCGCTTTACACAAATAGAGTCCTCTGTAGCTGCCACCACTGTGACCTCCTCTCTTGGTCAACGCTTACCCTTCCCAGCATTCCCCCTGCGGGCCTCCCTCCCCCCTCTTGCACCCGTGCAAGCTGCTGGTCCCCCTGCTGAGTATCATTCTGACTCTGCAGAATCTCTGGAGGAGATCCCTGTAGCAATGGCACGGCTTGGCAGCGCAGCCCTGGCCAGAACTACTAATGCTGCTATGTCTGCCACCAGCTATTCCTCTTCTCTCCAGTGTGCTTTGCCTTCCTCAGCAGCTGGACAAGCTTTACCCTCCCCTCAGCCCAGGACCAAGAGGAAAGCAGCCGTTTGTAAAGCTGCAGAGCAGAGGTTTGAGATGGTATCCCATAATCCGTCTATGTTCGTGAGTCGAGAAAGCGGAGAGCCTGTCATGCCCCTAAAGGGCATTATCACAGAGGAAAGTCCGCGTGTGGCGAAATGCAAACAGACAGGCAAAAGAAATATGGAGGACACTAAACCCAGCACCAATGTAAGAACCCTGCTTGCGTAGTGACTACTACAGAGAAGCATCACCACTAGTCAGGACTCATGGGGCATGTGGTCGGCCTTGTTCCTCCGTTAAAAAACTTGAGCTGTTTTAGTAAAATGAGATTAAAACTGATGTAGCACTCAGAACCTGATGCAACCTATGCAAAACACCACCGAATGTCAGCAGTGAGAATTTAGTGTGTCGTTGGTCAAAGTTACATTTAGATGTTTGACAGTTGGTCATCAGATTCACTTTTTAAGTCATGAAGTTGATTGTGGATGGAAGCCTTGGACTTGAGCCCTCAACTCAATATGAATTTTTTGAGGAATCCACGACACTATATAAATTATAAACTAACTTATTTAACCTTTCATTAATTTCAGTACCTTTCACTATGACTTTGCTGAATCATTTCACAAATATGTTTTTTTTAATACTTAATGCAGTGCTGCCCTTCTTAACTATTTATTTATATGCATTAAATGCCAAAGTTTTAGTTTTCTGTGAAGAATCAAACGTCCATTAATTTTTTTTTTTTTTTTTTTTATCCATATCTGTTCATTGTAGTTTTTAGTTACCTATTTAAAATTATTGTTGTAATTAATTGTTGCATTTCCTTTTTGTTGTTTTTATAAGCTTTTATATGTCTGGTTGTTTGAATCGGGTCCAGTTTTCTTTGGGTGAACTTGAGTTACAGTATGCACTATCGAGACAACCCAGTTACACAGTTGTTTATGTGTACCCAAACATTCTTGGTACATGATGTTTTGGGTAGAGGGAGTGGCTGAATGATGGCCTGATGGGAAAGCAATATGAAAATGTATATTATTATTTTATTATTATTTTTTTACAAAATAGTATTCCTACACACTTTTTTTTTTTTTTTTTAATGTTATATAAACACTAAAAAATCAATGATGCATTTTTGTAAATTTCTCTCAAAACCATCTTTAATAAATATTACATTTTTAATACACAATACATTCCACACAGTGTGCAGTATTTTGTACATTTAGATCATCTGGATATTCCAGGCATGTGGAAAATGTGCAAATCATATGCAGTATATATACTGCAGAGACATTATGAATAGTACAATAGTATGCCATTCTGAACTCAGCCAGAGTAATCATTGTCATCCCTGTACCATTTATCTTATTAACCTTGATTTCTCCTCCTCAATAAAAAGAGCACATGTAGCATTGCATGATTGTTGCCCTGTTTTTGTGTCCTGAATCAATAGTAGACATTTTTCCAAGTACATTTCCTTTTAAGGTTCTACAGACCATACTACAGTCAATTCATTCAGAATCCGAAGCAAAAATAGTCACGGGTGTCTATAGCAACACTTGGGTAATACAAATACATGACTCCGTTGAGAGCTTACTAATAGATCTAGTGCAAACTATTCATGCTCTAAGAAGAATGTAAGTAATGTTTTGAGTGTGTAATTGTGTAGAACTGTAGTGACAAAGAGCTTTCAGTAGCATAGACCTGCACATAATCATGTCACCCAAACACCTGCTGTAGGTCCTATATTTTAATACTACATATTTATGGGCTTATCAGTTGAGAACACTACTCTGTTCTGCCAGATCAGAAAGTTGACAGAAAGCCTGTTGTCAAGGCCATAACGTAGGCAAAAACAATATTAGGTAATGGTCACACGTGGAGTTGGGGAAAAGTCTTTTTAGACTCCAAAAATCAAGATGAAAACTTGCTCAATATGGCTACATAGAGACGTGACTGAATTTGTGTCACAATATCCACTAAATAAGAGTGTGGTTAACCACTGAAGTTTATTTACCAACAACTGATGTATGACATCATTGGCAGTTACTCTTGTGATTTCCTTGCCTTGAGAATGGGGCTATTGTTTTGGTTTTGAAAATAGCACTGACGAGATGGATCCTGTTCCCTGACCAGCTGTATAAAATCTTTCAGACTCTCCTTCCTCTCCTGCTTTCAAAGCTCAGTATCACGTTCTGCTCCTACATCCATTTAATGTCAAACTAATATAAAACTGTGCTGCCTATTCCGCTTTTAAAATCCTTCATAGGTATATTAACATTTCCATAGGTATATTATATTTTTTATAAGCCTTTAAAATATGTTTAAAAATGTCTTTCAAAAAAGGCTAGTTGCGATTTCTTTTTGGTCCTGGATATAGTCCTTCTAAAACCCAGGTGGCTGTTTTTGCAGTACTTTGTACCTATAGTAACCATGGCATCAGGACACTATAACATGGTAACACTGACAGTCAGAGTTGCTCTGCTGAAGAGAGGCATGCAGCAGAACTTGTGACAGGACTCACAGTGACATCAGCGGCAGCATTACTGACAGAAAGCTTTTGGCTGGAGCCAGGAGCACACTGCACGCAATTATTCACCACAGATGAAGAGCTGAGTTTTCAGAATTCACCTTGGCTGACTTATAATGTGTTCAAACTGTTGTCAGTCAAACAGATTTATAGACTGTTCTGATCATCATAGTCAAACAAAGGCCTTATAATGACTTGCATTATGACTTCTCATGAATTATACTGTGCACACTGAGGGGAATTTTGTCAGTATGTGATAGTGAGATCAAGGGATTTGATATTCAAAGCTCCACCCATGTTAGTTTTTTTTTCTCCATCCTACAACAAGTAGGCTTATCAAACTTTACCATCCCATGTGCTGTACACTAGCATAGTAATAAATATAAAATGCCAAATGTAAAGTATATTATCGTACAGCTATGTACATAAAGTTAGATATTCAAGTTTATTACACTTTATTCGCCATACAGTACACTCACATAAAATGATATATAGCAAAATCTTGGTTGTGTGATTGTTTTTATGATGGCAAAATGTAAATAATATTATCATCCAGCAATATTTTTAAGTTTTTAAGTGTTTCAAGTTGGATATATCTTTACCCACAAACATACAGTACTCCCATAAAGTGATACTATATACTGTAGCAAATCTCAACTGCTTGATTGTTTATATTGTTGCAGAATGTAAACTATATTATTGCCCAGCTCTAATCTGCTAAATGCGACTATAAGGCATGAAGATATTATAAAGCTGCTTTGAAAAAAATGTGTTTCGTTAAAAGTGCTAAACAAACAAAATATTGACAGCCAGCTATGCTGCTATGTTATTATCATGATTTTAGTTCTGACTGATTGATTGCTTGATTTTAATACTACAATTAATGGATATTGTACTGTAGACAAAAGCCCAAAATCAGAGGCAAATCAGTGTTCACTTGTGAGCGACCATCTCTATGTTTGAATTATCAAGGACATGATGTGAGAGAACCGATGTGACGCCGATGCCTGAGAGATGGTGACCTCATCATCTATAGTCTTTAACCAGAAGAAAGGAAAGAAAATAAGCTATGCACGCTGCAATAGTCTCTATGACAACAGTTAAAACAAAAGCTGAAATATGAAGTGTGTTTGATGCCTTTAGTTTGACCCTCCAGTGGCTCCCACACATCTTTCCCACCGACTTCTGTTTATTAAATCAAAGCATTGTTGTGGACACCAGTGGTCATTGCTGGACAGATAGATTCAGTACTATATTTCCCAGTGGTCACATATACAGGCAGGCTTCAAAAACACTTTACACACTTCATATTCTGTCACATGCAAAAACAAGCTACCTTAATGAACAGTGATTGGGGAAATATGAGTTGATTCTTTCCATCATACATCAAACATGCAAAGACACAAACCAACAGCTCCAGACCTTTTGTTCTGAGGTGCACATCTGTTTCCCGTTGGCCATGGGTTTCTCTACTTTCGCAGTGCTAAATGAGCTGATGAAGAGACATTAGTTTGCATAGAAAAGCAGCTAAGTAAATTAAGCAAATGAGAAAAGGAAGAGTTGTGTGATATTTTTGGATTGCGGCAGGATTTTGGATCTGCTGACCACTTCCTCACATGCACACTGAATCAAGAATAATGATAAAATATTCCAAATCGATGATGCATACTGCATTAAAACCACCTTTGACTGGTCAACTTTCATGTTTTAAATTTGTGAGTATAAAACTGATTTGTTGCATGCTTTAATATTATGGGTGATAAAGAGGTGCTGAGAGTGAGAGGGTAAAACAGGATATGAATTGAAACTCTGTGGTAAATGCATGTCATGTCCCGTCTGATGCGCTGAAATGCTGTACAGTAGTTCAAGAATTCAGTTTGTTTGACGTTGTGCACTGTAAATATCACACTACGGCAGATACTGGACTGTTCAATTTCTGCACGCCATTTTGCAGTGTGAAGTTTGATATCACAACAAAGTGTTTCCATGACAACTCGCATACACCCACTAAACGTGTCAATCATCAAAAGGTCATAGAGATATACAGTGTGTGTCTAAGCCACTGAATGTGTAACAGACATCACTCAACACTTTTGTTGAAACATAAAAGTTTAACACAGCTATGAGTGCATGTCACACATCTGTAGGGTCGAAAACATTATTTTTACAGAAAGAAATAATCCAATCCAGTATGTTTCCATATTAAATAATAATGTCTATAACAGTGTGTGCTCCTCATATATATATATATATATATATATATATATATATATATATATATATATATATATACAGTACAGACCAAAAGTTTGGAAACATTACTATTTTTAATGTTTTTGAAAGAAGTTTCTTCTGCTCATCAAGCCTGCATTTATTTGATCAAAAATACAGAAATTTTTTTTTTTTATATTGTGATATATTATTACAATTTTAAATAATTGTTTTTAAATTTATTATACTTTAAATTATCATTTATTTCTGTGATGCAAAGCTGAATTTTTAGGATCATTATCACATGATCCTTTAGAAATCATTCTAATATGATGATTCATTATCAAAGTTGGAAACAGTTCTGCTGCTTAATATTTTTTCAGAACATGTGATACTTTTTTAGGATACTTTGATGAATAAAAAAAAAAAAAAAAAGAAGCTATGTTTTTAAAATATAAATATTTTGTAATAACAATATACACTACTGGTCAGTAATTTGGGGTCAGTAATTTTTTTTTATTTTATTTTTTTTTAAAATAAAATCAATACTTTTATTCAGCAAGGATGTGTTAAATTGATAAAAAGTGATAGTAAAGAAAATATATTATTAGAATATATATTATTAGAATTTTTTATTTTTATTTTGAATAAATGCAGTTCTTTTTAACCTTTTATTCATCAAATATATTAGACAGCAGAACTGTTTCCAACACTCATAATAAATCAGAATATTAGAATGATTTCTATTTTGTATTGTTGTAGTTTTTTTGTTACATGTGACACTGAAGGCTGGAGTAATGATGCTGAAAATTCAGCTTTGCATCACCGGAAAGAAATTATTTATTTTTAAAGTATATTCAAATACAAAACTATTATTTTAAGTTGTAATAATATTTCACAATATTACTGTTTTTTCTGTATTTTTGATCAAATAAATGCAGGCTTGATGAGCAGAAGAAACTTCATTCAAAAACATTAAAAATAGTAATGTTTCCAAACTTTTGGTCTGTACTGTATATATATATATATATATATATATATATATATATATACATTTCAGAGTGTGAACGTTTTTCAGGGTAGCGTAGGATGGATGCGTGTTGTTTATTGGCTATGCATTTAAAGCTCATGTTGTGAATGAGCTCTTGTTCTCAAGGCTAAAATACAAAAATAACGTATGCCATTCTCAGTCTCTTAAATGTGACATGAATGCAGTGGCTTTCCACTTTCAAAGGGGGGTGCCACTAAAAAAAAAAAAAAAAAAAAAAAACTATTAAAAAAAAACAAACAAAAAAAAAAAACACTGGTTCTCAGTCTTATTGACCCAAAGACCCCCCATTTTCCAACATCATATTCAACGCCCCCTCGTATTGGACAAGATATTTACTCTGGTATTTCTGCTGTATTTATGATAAAGTTGCTTGCTTTAAAAAAAAAAAAAAAAAAAAATTCTTAACAGTGAGTATTGCTATATTAAAATAAGTTTAAATAAATTATTTTTGAGATAACAGAAGATTCAAGATTCTGATTCGGTATGACCTTCAATAAAAACAGTTGTTATTAGGGGACAATTTGTGTGTTGTTGCATTTTAATCAAGTTATGTTTCTTTTTAATATAATTAGGTAATTTTAAGTCATCTTGTGACACATTTGGAAGTTTGCTGAGGGCCCACTGGGGGGGACTAATGAGAACAACTGTTCTAAATAACTACATATCTACTGATTGTTCTAAATCAGAGTTTTGTTTCTGAATACTAACTGTTACTGAATACTAATGTTTTAATGCTGACAAAGGTATTCTTAGTTTTAATGGCTTTGATCCTAGTTATATGAATACAATGTCTTGTTCCCTTCCTCTTAAACACACACCACACACCCAATGCATTGCCGTGGTGTGTAGTTTTCCTTTCCCATAGCAAGTCTCAGTACTGTTTCTGGTAGAGGCATCTGGAATGTAATCTGGTCAAGTGAGTGATGAAAGATCATTTCATTAGATCACTATTTAGAATGGCAACACTTCAAAGTTTCTTAAAGAGAACTTCTTAAAGTACACACATTTATAAACACTCAAAAATTTGCATAGCCACAATGTATTTGCTATACCTAGGAAACAGTACACGTGACCTAACTGTACTACCAAGAAGAGGATAAATGCTTGAATGCTAGCTGTTGAGCTGTGAAGAGCACAACCTTGTGAAGTTCAGCATTCTAGCTTTAGATGCTATTAAGTTTGTCATGATACCCCAACACTCAAAAAACACCCAAAATAAACAAATACAAATTTAGATTCTGAATATATATACATATATGTGTTCCTGTAGCTCAAGTGGTAGAGCATTGCGTTAACAAGTGTAAGGTTGGGGGTTTGATTACCTGGGAAAACATGAAAGTTAAAATTTGATAGCCTGAATGCACTGTTAGATCGATTTGGATAAAAGCTTCTGCTAAATGCATACATTTAATTTTTTAATTTAAATTTAATATATTATATTATATTATATTATATTATATTATATTATATTATATTATATTATATTATATTATATTATATTATATTTTTTTAATTTTACTGCTAAAATGACTGGTGATGTATGTCAGGTTTCACCAATTATTTAGTTTGCTTAAATCCAACCTATAAAATCGTCTCAAAGCTTGCAACAGTTGAGCCGCCTTTATTTATATATCAGTTTTACAAATGACATTGTTCCTGAATGCCAGATTTGGCTTGAGCACTTCTGGGGACCAATCTGGTTCCAAGGTGTAGCTAAGTATGGACACACACACAGGCAGTATTGGATGAGCATTCTCACACACGCATACTAACACATGCATGTAGTGCTGGATGAATCGCATTCCTCGCTCTCTTCTTACACATTCACACCATTGAATAAGTAGCATTTACATACAAGCACAGCAAAACAGAAGATAAGCACAAACCACTAATAAAGCACAAGAGCCACACCCTGGACAGTGTTAAAGTCTTTTTCTGGCTTCTCTGTGTTGCTGTGCTCAAGTCTCCAATTCACCCCGACTGATAAATGACCCTGGTCACTACAACTCGTGTAGGCTCTCTTTCTTTCTCTCTCTCTTTCACACACAGTCTCTCTCTTTTATTGCCATCCCTTGATGTTAAACAGGACGTCTCCATGGATACAGGAATAAACAGATGATAACAAGCCCTCAGCCTTTAAAGCCCGTTTCAGATGGGAGTAACAGGAGAGACAGAGAAAGAGAGAGAGAGAGAGCAGGACAGGATAGAAGTTGTGCAGACCCGGGTGCGTGTGTGTGTGGATTGCCAGCAGCTGGAAGTCAGTAGCACAGGTAAGAAAAATTTCACTGATACTAATGTGATAGAATGTCTTCATATACAAATGCACTCTGGTAAACATGCATACATGAACTTATCTTATTCGTTATATGCATGCACACATAACATAATTTAGACCGATAATATGCCATGCATTAGCAGCTGTGGTATACATTATGAAACATGCCTTATATGAGCATGGCTGATCAGTACAATGTGAATTCAGTGCATAAACTGACATAAACTCAAAGTGGTGTTATTTCAAGACAACATGACAAATGCTACTGATTTTGCCAAATTTGAAATTTGCATTCATTGCTATAAGATTACTGTGCTGAGTGGATTATTCATCATGGCTTTTTTATTGTTGGCATGTTTTTCCCATAAATAAATAGCGCAAAATTCAAACTGGGTAGAAAATATAATGTTTTAATTGCAACAATGAATTTAAAATGTATGAAATAAAAATTTTATGAATTTAAAACTTAAAATGTTTTCGATGGACAGTAGTAACATGTTCTGACTGCTACATCTGCAGTGTGACCAAGTGCCAGAAGATGAAATCATGTTCACTTTAGATAATTATCTGCCACTGACTTAAATGATTTAGATCGCAATTATTTATAGGCTAAATATACTACATGATGTTTTCCCAGTGGCAAATTGGCACATAAGGATACTATTCATATCATAAATGTTGAACAAAACGCTACAGACATCATCAGGGTTTTAATTTAATTTAATTAAATTTAATTTAATTACAGGGTTGCAGTGTGTCTGATCAAGTAAACAGCCATTAAGTTGTCTATAAAACATGTAACGTTTTATAGTTTGTGAAGTGATTATCATATATTAAATCTATTAAAATTCAGTATGAAATACAAAGTAAGTATAGAAACATGTTGTGTGGTGAAAACAGGTATTCTGCAGGCAGGTTTAGCTTTACATCTCTAGGGCTGAAACAGATGATTATGATCTGCTCATAAAGTCTTCAGGACGTGCCTTTGTTATTTTGATGTGTCGACTGTTTGTTTGTGTGTTTTGTCTGGATGGGTGGATACGTGTGTCTCTGTTTCCGTCTTTAATACAATGGTTTCCATGGACACTTCCACAAAGTCTTGTCCTGAGTGAGGGGATCTCTTGGGAGGTGGGCAGTGTGTGTTTATGTGGACGACTGCCTTTGCATGCGTGTTAGAAGGGTGAGGCTCAAACTCACAATGATGTCTTTATTCGGCCGCCTGTATGGGAATAACCTCAGCAGCAGCTCGCACATGATCCCTCACACACTGTATTAGGGAAATACACAGCACACACATGCAACATGTTAAGAATGACGACTTATAAAATGAGATTACTTCAGTTGTTCAGTGACAGAGGAACTGTTTGACAAACCAGTGATGATTACAACATGGTGCAACAATTTTTGGATTAATTCTCCACAACAAATAGGAAATAACTTGTCTGCAATTTTATTATTATTATTATTATTCAGCAAGGACACATTAAATTAATCAAATCTGACAAAAAAAGACATTTATAATATTACCAAAGATTTCTATTTTCAAATAAATGCTGTTCATTTGAACTTCCCATTCATCAAAGAATCCTGATCAAATGTATCAGCACAAAAATACTAAGCAGCACAACTGTTTTCAACACTGATAATAATAATAATAATAATAATAATAATAATAATAATAATAATAATAATAATAATGTTTCTTGAGCAGCAAATCAGCATATAAAAGTGATTTCTGAAAGATCATGCGACACTTGAGACTGGAGTCGTAATATTGTTCCTCTGTTATAGTTGTACTGTGAACATCCCTACTAGAATTAGAATGATTTTTAAAACTTTATCTTTATAGTTAATAAGAGATTTTCATAGTGACAGGGCACTTCATCACTATGATACTTGATATGATAATGCATCCCTATGATACATGACTTTGTATCTTAGTAGTAGGAAGCTGGCTGAGTTCTATTAACAGCACATAAAAAACTAAAAAAATTTAAAAAATAGCAAAACTACCAGGAAGGGAAAGAGGCCATCTGAAAATGTTTAGGAAATTCTAACATCAGTGTGTTTTTGTCTGTTGAGCAGTGCTCTGAAGTGAATAATTAGCCGTCTGCTGAGTGCTGATAATCACCCCATTAGCTCAGTCCTTACAGCCCTTGAATTTTGCATCAGGCTCCGTTGCTCCACACACACCTAATGTGTTACTTTTGGCTGATTCTTTAATTGGTATTTTATTCATTCAGGCCATTCAAAACGCAATGGAAAAGAGGGTGACCTGCTTAAGAATTTTGTCAAAGCTCTGCAACAAGAATACCATTAGTGAAATATCTCAAAGCCAAAATCACAGGACAGTTTAGATTATACAGATAACTTTTGTTGTCTGGACTCAACCTTATCTGTACAGCCTGAGGCTGTAGACATTATTTGTGTATGCTGAATAATACACATCTGAGATTCCTATCAGATAATAATGCAATGTAATGTTTCTTTTTTTAGAGTGTACCACAGTATTCTGTCTTCTCTTTCATCTTTTTAGTCAAATTAAGTCTTGATCATGCCACTACTGCAGATGTCTTATTTGGACAGTTTATACATCTCTTTTTCTTGGGAAACTGTTCCATTAGGTCATAGTCTTACTATTTCTTTGGCAGAATACCCAATATGGCAGAAAGCACAGAAATGGACCAGCTTCTGACCGCCTTTAAGAAGTTTGCTGTTCATGGTGACACCAAAGCCACTGGAAAGGAGATGAATGGTAAAAACTGGGCTAAACTGTGCAAAGACTGCAAAGTTATTGACAGCAAGAATGTCACCAGCACTGATGTAGATATTGTCTTCACAAAAGTCAAGTGAGTTTTCATCATTTTGTGTTCAGAAGGCTATTTAAATCTTAATATACCTTCTTTTTTACAGTGCATGCAAAATAAACCACATAAAATGTAAAATAAAAAAGTAGATATTGTAAATATTAATATTTTCATAGAAAAAACACTGTACTGGCAATGTAGCAGAGATATTGAAAAGTTTATGTTTACCATGTTATTCAGAGCAAAGACATCTCGGGTCATAACATATGAGGAGTTCCAGAAGGCTCTGGAAGAATTGGCCCCAAAGAGGTTCAAAAATCAAAGCAAAGAAGAGGCACTGCAGTCTATATATAAACTAATTGAGGGAAAAGAACCTGCCAACGTTGGTGTAACGGTAAGCCAACCATTTGAAAACAATAATTTGAGGTATGTTTGTATGAAAATGTACGAAAATGTACATATAAATAAATGTGACTATACTGTGCAAGGTGGCATCAAAATCAGTGTTGCCATTTCAAAACAATAGTGATATATACTACCAATCAAAAGTTTTGGGTCAGTAATACTTAAAATAATAATAATAATAATAATAAATTAATTAATATTTTTATTCTGCAAGGATGCATTAAATTGATAACAAGTGACTGATCAGTAAATAAATGTATAATGTTACAGATTTCTATTTCAAATAAATGGTGTTCTTTTTAACTGATTCATCAGATAATCCTGGAAAATAATCATGGTTTCACTGTATCATGCTTTCACAAAAATACAAATCAGCATTGACAATAATAAGAAATATTTCGTGAGTACCAAATCAGCACATTAGAATGATTTCTGATAGATCATTTGACACTGAAGTCTGCGTAATGGCAGCTTTGCATCACAGGAATAATTTACAATTTAAAACATTCAAATAGAAAAACAATTATTTATATTATATATATATTTTAAAATTATTTAATAATATTTCACAGTAATGATGAAGTAACTTTTTTATCAAATAAATGAAGCTGTGGTGAGCATAAAAGACGTCTTGAAAAATAAAAACAGACAGAAAAGTTATTGGTGTACCATTTTGTTCCTACTTCACTGCAAGTAAGTTCTAATGACATCATCCATCCAATTACTAGGCTGCATCAACTTCTTCCATATAATATCTAAGCCACTAATATCTTTGATGTGACAGAAATATGGGAGGGTATTGCCTGAATATTCTAAATATAAGATGAACTAAGAAAAACCGAGTCTGCCAAGCAGTTGTTGCTCATGAAGCTTCTTCAATACTGCACAATTTTGGATGTCTCTTGTATCTAACACATAATTCAGCCCATCTGTAGCTGTAGAGCTTTCTATGAACTCAACTGGATGTGTCAATTGGATGTGATTAGTGAGACACCTAAAATGAATAGTGTTGGTGGGCCTCCAGAAGCAAGATTGAGAAACACTAATAAGTTTCTACTACATCATTCCTCAGTCGGTTCAGCACTAGAGGGCAGTAACAAATCAAACGATAATAAGTCAAACCTGGCAACTAGTTAAAAGTTCAAAAGGAGTTGCAGGAATATGTGATGTATATGTGGAATTCATTCAACGAAGAAAAGGCTCTGCTGAGGCAGGCTGAAACAGCCTTGTGCAGATCATCTGATTAAATAAAAATGTTATTTGGTGTGCTGTAGCACATTTTCTGGGTAATTTCTAGTTCCATTTTTATTATATTTTCCATTTATGATATCACTGTTATTCCTATACACACACACACACACACGTTTGTTTTTGTGAAAAGTGGGGACATCCCATAGGCGTAATGGTTTTTATACTGTACAAACTGTATATTCTATTGCCCTACACCAACACTACACCTAACTCTAGCCCTCACAGAAAACTTTGTGCATTTTTACTTTCTCAAAAAAAAACTCATTTTGTATGGTTTATAAGCATTTTGAAAAATGGGGACATGGGTTATGTCCTCATAAGTCATCCTCTCCTTGTAATACCTGTGCCATACCCATGTCATTATACAAAGTTGTGTCCTGATATGTCACAAAAACACACAGACACACACACACACACACACACACACACACACACACACACATATTATTGCTCTCTATATTGCTCTCCAGCTTTGACTGATATTGCTATAATTCAATAGTTTTATTAATTTCCTTATTTATTTGTATTTTTATTTGTTTAACCATTTTAGAAAGTGGCAAAAACTGGCACAGTGGATCGGTTAACTGACACATCTAAATATACGGGCTCACACAAGGAGCGCTTTGATGAGAGTGGGAAAGGCAAAGGAAAAGGTGGGCGGGAGGAGATTGTGGAGCACACGGGCTACGTAGGGGCCTACAAGAATGCTGGGACTTACGAGGAGAAGACGAAGGCCAAGTAAGGCCACACTGTCTCCATGTCAACAAGCTCTGAGCTTCATCTTTATCAGCACTTAGGTCTGGACCAAAGCCAAACTTGAACTTTGACCTGTAAAGACACAGCCACTATGCAATGTAACACAGGAAGCGTTGTAAATCTATAAACATAGTATTACAATCGGTTTTCATTAGAAAGTTGAAAGAAGGGTAAGAAGACTGGTGAGGACTGGTCTCACTCCTTTTATACAGACCAGCATCTGCTGTACAGTATGTAGGATTTCAGGTGAAAATCTCAAAGAGCAAGCATGAAGACAGCTCTTCAAGTGGGGCAACAGAAAAGTGGTGTATTTTATGTTATTGTTTAATAGTTACAAGAAAGGTGCATCTAAACATCACATGTGTATAGATAGGCCTGCGTAATTGCTGTCATTAAGTTCTAACAAAATATTCATTGCTGAAACCTGTCAAAAATGTCATTCTTCAAAGGACAATGGTAAACCAGCTTTATGTGCGTATTAGCTACCCTTCTGTTATTATTTCCAAATATTAATAGTCATTGCATTGTTTTAGTTAGCTTACTGTGTAACTGAAACTGGAAACTGCCTTTGTATAAACCGTTACTAAATTACTTTTGGGGTGTTTTATTTTAAGTTTTGTTTTTGTATTTTGGTCTATTTTAAATAACATATAAAGTACATTAACAACAACTGCAGTTGATGCATCATGATGTTGGTAAAAATATCATACTCGAGGTCTCTTGTCATTCCTGGTTTTGTAAGGTTGAAACCTTTTTTTTTTTTTTTTTTGACTTGTTTAGCACTTGGCATGTAATGTTAAAATGCAAATAAATGCAAATAAAGTTCTTTGTACCTGCCTGTGCTTCCTCTCATAAACAAAATGTGCCACTGTAAACACGTAAACCTCCAAAAAATAGTAGTTACTACAATTATTATTGCAGTAAAAATGTGTTTTAAAAATAATAACACCAAACACTTAATAACAAAGTCAAAAATACGTTTTCTGAACGCTGTTTACTGTCATATTATACATTTCACACAGCGTGTGTACGAAGTCCCCTCTGAGGGACAGACAGGACGGTGACGCTGGTCCCTCTATTGCCATGGCAACCGCACCATAGACAAACACAACAGCCCGGCCCGGCACCTGGCTCCGGCAGCCGTCCCTGCCCTCTGTGTGTTTGTAACCAAACACACTCGTTCATGGCAACGTTTGTTTGGTTCATCTCCTTGGAAGCGTTTAATCAAAAACATCTCGCTCCATTCCAGCTCGAGCCTTTGTAGCTCCTGTGACACGTTGATGAATGGTATCACACATATCGCCTTCAGTCAACTTCAGTGCTCGCAGCACGCTGTAATCAACCGGTTGATTAATTGCCTGTTAACATGAGCTGCGGAGCCGGACAGGCTTGACTGGCGCTCTTGATATAATGTGCCGGCCGCATATGCAGGCGGATGACTGCCGCGCGCTTGAGAGGAAACTCGAGGAGCCAGCGCGCGCGGAGTGCCTCCAGACTACGAGACGCGATTATGTAATGTTTAAATGCACATTCATTCACACTAAATAAGAACTCATTGGCTGGTTACATGTTTTATTTTTAAATTATGGTCTGTCTGCAATTTGGATACAGTTGATACGTTATTACGTGGGCTATGTCTGATTTGGTTCTTGCTCTGAAACGCTTGAGAAACACTAGACTGTATTTCCCCCTGATATCAACAAATGAATTAACCTAGTGGAGCGATAAAAGACTAATTCAATGAGTGCACTGTGTAAAGTAGGCAAACTTTTTGAAGTTAACTTGAATTTTGATCCAACCCACCTGTTCAATATTTCGCATGCTTTTAGGCCATGTTTGTCAGATTAGGCTATATATTTTTATTTATGTAATCGGATACTCCCAATTAACGAGCTTGGCTAATTCCTGTGAAGTCATGGAGAAAGCCAAATATGAGTCAGCGTCAATGTCTGATTGATGCTGATGTTATATGATCTCAAAATAATATATGGGATAATTAGTAATTAGCAAGTTGCTGAAATGATAATCATATCATCTGATACTGATGCTCGTGTCTTGACTCATATTATTTTGAGGTTATAGGCATATAACACTTAGCAAATAGTTTAACAATATGTTGAAATGATAATTACGTCATTAGGCTTGCTACTGTAGTGAAATATTTAAAGATAAAAATGAAGACAAATAAACATGATCCAAACACATGAGAAGTCCCTGGATGAGACTAATTGTTGATTCGATGGTACCACCTTGTGGCGCTTTTTAGAACTTTTCTATCGAACGTTTTTTTTTTTTTTTTTTACATTACATTTACATTTAGATTAAGTCATTTAGCAGACGCTTTTATCCAAAGCGACTTACAAATGAGGACAATGGAAGCAATCAAAATCAAAAAAGAGCAATGATATACAAGTGCTATAACAAGTCTCAGTTAGCAAGTGTAGTCGCAGTACAAGTAGCAAGGGCTTTTAAAATAATATAATAAATAAAAAGAAAACAGATAGAACAGAAAAAGAATAGAGCAAGCTAGTGGTTTTTTTAATTGTTAATTGTATAATAAATGAAAAGAAAACAGAATACAAAAAGATTAGAAAGCTAGTTAGATTTTTTTTTTTAAAGAATAGAATTCAAATAGTGAGTGCTAAAGTTAGAGGGTCAAATAAAGATGGAAGAGATGTGTGACTTTGTGCTTCTTTGGGCTTCTTTTTTCTTTTCCTCTTCTTTCTTTCTTTTTTTTTTTTTTTGGCTTTTTTGAGTGAATGATATAAACATTTCATTTCACGTGGTTTATAGAATTTATTTTTGAAGAGCCATTCAAATCTCAAAGCCTGCTGTCCAGCTATCATCCATCTTCACATTGATCTTCAACAGATCCCTGGAGCTGTGTGTAGTCCCCTTCTGCTTCAAATGTCCCACCATCATCCCTGTACCCAAGAAACCAAAAATCACAGGATTTAATGACTACGGACCTGTTGCTTTAACATCTGTGGTCATAAAGTCATTTGATAGACTGGTATTCAGCTCCTCAGGGCTGTGTTCTCTCCCCACTGCTCTTCTCCCTCTACACAAATGACTGCACCTCCACTGACCCCTCTGTCAAACTCCAGAAGTTTGCAGATGACACTACAGTCATTGGCCTCATCCAGGACAGCAATGAGTCTGCTTACAGACAAGAGGGTTTGGTGGCTGTCTGGCGCAGTCAAAACAACCTGGAGCTGAACACGCTCAAAACTGTGAAGATGATCGTGGACTTCAGGAGAAACCCCCCTGAACTCCCCCCACTGACCATCATGAACAGCACTGTGACTGCAGTGGAGGCATTCAGGTTCCTGGGCACTACCATCTCTCAGGACCTGAAGTGGTACATTCACATTGACTCCATTGTGAAAAAGGCCCAGCAGAGGTTGTACTTCCCTCGTCAGCTGAAAAAGTTTAACCTGCCACAGGCACAGATGACACAGTTTTAGTCAGCTATTATTGAGTCGGTTCTGTTCTCTTCTATAACTGTCTGCTTTGGGTCAGCCAGCAAATCAGATATAAGAAGACTGCAACGGACTGTTAGGACAGCAGAAAGGATCATTGGTGTGCCCAGCCTTCAGGACTTGTACAACTCCAGAGTGAAGAAACGGGAAGGTAACATCATCAAAGACTCCTCTCATCCCAGACAAAACTTGTTTGCACTTCTCCCCTTAGGCAAAAACAGTTTTTTTTCCACCATGCTATCTCCAGCTTAAATAGCTAACACATGAATCATTACCTTTCTGTTCTGTAATTAATTTCTGTAATTTATTCTCCATCTTTAATTATTGCATCTTTCGCAAGTGCTTGCCAGGGTTTTCCCATGGTATGCACACTCTCTGTGTGCATGTGAACCTGTTTGTATGTGTGTATCTTAAGCCTGTAGGCATGTGAAAAAAAGTACTATATACAGTTGTTTTTAACAAATATTATATATAAATATATAAATGGGTCCCCTTCTTCTCCCCAAGCACCTCCTCCTCCTGCTGGAACAGGGAAGCCGGTCTCTCGGTGACCACACGGAGCATCAGCCTGAGCCCACCAATGACGGAGAGCCATTTCCCACCGTGATCCGCGAGCCAGAGTAAGGCAGAGCGACTGATCAGAGGATAGCCATGGAAGTTAAACCCAACCTGTCAGACCAGGAGCGAGAGCCGACAACAGTACCCACCAGGAGGGAGCAAGCTGTGGACGGTGTGAGCGTGGATTGGAGCTCCACCCCCTGCACCATGGCTGAAGGTGAGCTGAATATGGCGGGGCGAAAGTGCCAAAATGAAGAGGGAAGGGCTCTAGCCCCCGAATCCAGTTCAGAGCGCCCTCCAGTACCCACTCTTCAAATGCCCAACCTCCCACCTGCTCAAGCCTCCTCCTCCGCTGTCGTCTGGCAGCCGGTCTCTGCTCTCCCTCAGCCCACCATCATTACTGTGCGAGCCCCGCGGGACTGCCATCCTCCAACGTCACCGTGGTCTGAGTCTCCCTCACCTCTGCCTCCAGCCTCCAGCCTCCGAAGCCCGTACTCCACCTTGGACCATAGACCCAGCGGCTCCACCTCGACTCCTAGCTCCCTTGCCTCAACCGTCGATCCATCAGCTCCACCAGGCTCTCTCGTTCCTCCGCCTCCGTCTTGGTTGGGCGTCGACCTGCCATCAGCTCTGGACTCCACCACCTGCTCCGCCGCCGTTGGTGGCCACTCCTCCGCCATGGCTCCTCCCTCCGTCGGCTCCACAGTGGGTCGCTGTTATGGCTGTGGCCTGGGTCCTGCTGTGCTCTTCCTGCTCCGGGTCCCTCCTGTCTCCTCCCTGGGTGCTCCCTCCTTCATCACCTCCCTGGTATCTGTCTGCCAGCCCCCTCCCGGGTGTCCGTCCTCCTCTGGAACCTCCTCCCAAGTTCCCACCCATGCCTCCCTCTGTTGCTTCGGTGCGAGGACGCACCTTCCGGGAGGGAGCATAATGTCAGGATCATGGACTGTCTGTGTCATGTTTTGCCCCTGTTTCAGTTCCCTTATTTGGTCATGTTCCTGTCTTCGTTTTGTTAATTAGTTTGATTAGTCATCCCATACACCTGTGTTTCCCCAGTCATCCCCTGTATTTAAGTCCTAGTCTGTGCAGTTCGTCTTTGTCGATTCTACGTGTTACGTTGATGTGATTCATGATGTCCCCAGTATTGATGTATTCAGTGTTCCATGGATTAAATGCCTGTTTTCGTTTACATGTATCTCCAGCGTGCTTCCTAAGTAGCAAAGTGTGACAGAAAGAGGATTTTTTTTTTATTATTACTATTAAATCATAGATTTAGCAATTATTGCAATTATCATAATTAGTAATTATTGTTTTTGTCTTTTTCCTGTCTCTTTTTCAGCTCTATGGGAATATTTGGTTCTTTGTGGCTGATTTGATTATATTGACACAGTTACGTTTCTTGTCTCAGGAAATGCGACACAGGTTATGTCAACACAAAAAATAACTGCATATTTATGATGTTTTGGACAAAAGGTAAGTGTTATGGGATTTAAGCATTTCTCACCATAGTTGGTTAAACAGTGGTGAATAAGAGACTACAGCAAAACCTTCCCATATGCTTCAAAAGCAGAAGACAAAGCAAAAAAACTTAATACCATCTCCATGCCTTTCCAAATGAGGAAAATAAAATGCAGTGAGAACAGAGAAATGTATCCAATTTACCATCACTTTTCAACCATTGATTTAGAAACACCCTCATAGTGTTTTTTTTTTTTTAATTTAGTGCCAAGGTAATATGAAACAAAGTGTCATAAATGTATATAAAAAAAGAAAAATAAAGAAAAACATTTCTAGGTTTACGATGTTAATAAATGTATAAATGCGTCATTGACTGTAAAAAGGTTCAGTTAATAAAGCTATAATGATAGTGAACCTGAATTTCCTGAAATGTCTGTTTAAGTTTCTCAAACTCTATTAAATATACCTGTAGTATATTTTTATGCTGTGTGCTGGTTTGTTTTTGTACATGAGTAAGGTAACAGCTGTTGTATGTGCACTCAATTTTGGCAATTTGCAGTAATGAAGTGAAAAAAGGCAGGCCTCCTAAATCATAATGTCTCTTGGCAGGTTTTCCATGGCTACAAAGGAAGAGTTGGCATTTCATGATGACAGATGTGCCATCTGCTGTGAAAAGATGTACACAGCCTACAAACATTTTCCATAAGAATGAAAATGACCACATTACAGATAGAGAAGGAATTATTAGTTACAAGAAATTATATATCTACAATAGATGATAGCTAAGTCCTCTACAGTATGTGAATATAATCTGTCATGCATCACTGAGTTGAATCGGTGACTATAAAGTATTACGCACTGCTGTGGAGATATATTAGACAATTTCCTAGGACATATCTTTAAATGGTCTCTAAGATGCTTGTACCTGTGTGTTTTCAGGTCATGCTTTCGTTCCTAGCTCGAGCAGGACATGTCATGTCCCACATATGATGTCTGTAAATTGAAGTGGCAGTCATACCAGAAATGAGCAGGAGGGGGCATCACTGTCATTCAGTTCGGGCCCAGCTGCTGTGGAAAATACAGACAGAGCTCCATAGTCACTTCATCCATTTACATGGTACATTGAAAAATATCCACTTTTCATAGTTATTCTTCATATTTCCCTAATGGTTCTGTGGTTACATCTGAAGACTCAAAAATGAATCCTTCAAAATGTCAGTAGAGGTACACCTGCTTTTTATTATTCTTTTTAACAGAGTTTGATTATTGCTCTAAAGCTAGTCTTTAATCATACTTTAGGATGATTTTGATTTGGGTACCTATTTGAATTCACTTTGCCATATGGTGTAAATCCATTTTTTTTTTTTTTTTTTTTTTTTTTTTTACAGGTTCCCAGATTTCTTACTACTTGTTGTTTCAGTTGAATTTGTGAACTGTTCTAATATGATTATTCTACTGCAGGCAGATTACTCACAGGAAATAACGTTAGAAACAACATTGGCCATATGAATTGTTTTCTTTTGAAATAGTTACCATATTATGCCATACAATAATTACCATAAAAATGTTATTAATTCCCTTTGGCCACAGGTGAGTATTGCACAGATAATTAGAAAATTCACATTTTTATCTGACTGCCATTATCCATTTACTGGTTTTCAGGTACACCAGGAGGAAGAGATGTTTTGTCAGGTAGACTACCAGAGTAGTCAATTCTAAAGGTCCGAAACTAATAAAGAAGAATGTGCCACTGCATTTCTCAGTACCTCTCCTGACAGCTCACTGAGACCTGAGCTGGTAAAAAAATAAAATAAATAAAGAATGAAACAGTCAGTTCAAGTTGTTTGCTGGCAGAAACATTTGAAGGAAGTCTGTGAAAGTACAAGACTTTGGAAAAGTTCAAAAAGTGTGTATTAACACTATAAGGCATAGTCTGCCTTTCCCTTTGAATTTCTTGATGACACTGTTAATGACAAGTGTAAGTGAAATGCATTGTTTATTTTATTTCTTTATATTTATAAGCCCTAGTAGAATAACTGAATAAATTATTTTCTTCATAAAAACAGCGGCCTCTTATGGTTGCAACATGCAATTAGCCAAGTGTGAGCAAAAGTGCTTCCTGGTGTGTGTGTGTGTGCGTGCGTGCGTGCGTGTGTGTGTGTGTGTGTGTGTGTGTGTGTGTGTGTGTGTGTGTGTGTGTGTGTGTGTGTGTGTGTGTATGTGTGTGCTTTCTTTGAAAATCAGTTTGTCTATATCAAGCTAGGGTGGCTTTAGTGTGATGGATTTGTAAGTTGACATTTGTCATACATTTAAGCTCAAGTTCTGCTGCAGACCTTTTTATAATCAGCCTGATATATTGTGGTTTTGCATAATCTATTTAATATTTTGTAATTATTAGTATTATTTTTTGGACTTTTTTTTACTTTAATAAAGCTTTAATTAAACTATAATAAGTCAACCTTTTTTTATTTATTTATTGTAGAACTCTTTACATCATTTGTATATGTAACTGATTAATTTATCTAACATGTTAAAGCGTGTGACAAAATCAGACTGAACATTTGCTTTTCCAAAGGCTAGCGTTTTTTTTTTTTCACGTGCTTCCAATTACAGTTCATTCATGTCAGCGTTTATGTGCCTACGAAGAATACGCGGCAGGGGGCGACACTTCTCCAAAGGGCAAACCACCAAGAGTTATAAACTGAAACATACTGTATAGAAAAACACATGGGCAAGCAGAGAAAAACAGATTACTCCACACAGCATAAGCATCTCTTCACGTCCATGAGTATTTTAAAGCAAACCTCCTGACGCGGTGAGTGTTAATGGCATTTGTAATATTCTACTGTGTATTTTAAAGATGGACATTTCAGACTTGCTTGATACTAATTGACATAACAGAGTAGGGGGAGGGGGTCCGGATTTCTAACACTTTGCTGTTCACTACTTTCTTCCTCCTGGTGTTTATTTTCAAAGACAGTTAGGTTTACTGTTAGGATGCGCACACGTAACTATTACATAAATGTTTGAACATCTTTAGTCCAGGAAAAAAAAATATATAGTTAATTGAAGGCACGGTGTCTCATCGAGGCGTGTTCACATAACACATAAGAGAGAGATGCATTTGTTTGACACATAAAATAGAATGTTTTTTAACTGTATGATCCATCAGTGTTAGTAAAACATGAAAAAGATACCATCGACGTTTTTGGCAAGTTATCATTGAAGTGTAGGCTATATGCAGCCTGTGGGTTTGCTGACAATATCCTGTTGCCAGAAAGTGGTTAAAACGAGTAATTTTTGCAGTTTATTAAATCGAAATGATCCGGGGGAGTGTGCTACACCTACTACAAAGTCTGAAAGTTACTATATGTTTTCATAACATATGAAACAAATGTTTAAAATCATGGAAACAAATAAAGGGCACTATTGAAACAAGCCTTTATAGCATATATAGCCTATAACCAATGCTAGCAAAAACAAGTCCTTAATTTAAAAATTGTGTAGGCTATTTAAATAGGCTCTGAAAATGTGTGTGAAGAATAGCCTGGCTCTCCCTTTTCAGCCATTTCTCGCATTTAAAATCAACTTCTTAGTAATTCAACTAGTCAGTAACTAACTGAAATTTTCCGATTGTCATAAATATTTATATGAAATATCTCTTGATTCCTTAATTTCTTTATCTTTCATATTGAAATCTAATGTGATTAAGCTTAGTATATAAATTCAAGGTATTTTTTTAAACAGTTTTGTCACTGGTTACGCTTTGTCACTGAAATGCTTCCAATTATTTCTGATTTTTTAATTTTTTTTTTTTTTTATCAGCATCATAGGATGTTAATATATAAAGAAGCAAGCATCAGAGGTGCATGGATACGGTGGTTCATATGCACCCTTCTCTCACTTCTTCATGGAGTAATATCCGAAACCAACACAACATTGGATATAATGACAAAATATCCACTAATTGATGGGTACGACTTGCATATCACTTTCATTCATTCACACATCATTAATTAGTATTTTTAATCTGTGCTTTGAACATAACTGGTTTAAACTAGGTCTGTATACTGTGACCAGGGGTGGACTTGGGGGTTTGGGGGGCTCTGAGCTAATTCCCGGTGGAGCCCCAACACATTATGTTCTTCTGCTTTTGTAACCCTTATTCTCCTCTCTCTCTCTCATAGTTTATTTTATTGAAATACATTTTTTACCCATTTACAACTTGTCTGTGGGTTAGTAGGGCCTATAGCTAAATTTATTAGATATTTAATCAACCTGATGTTGTTTTAAAGCCGCATTTGGACCACAGATCACACACACACACAAAGAAGAAGAAGAAAAAACACTCTTGCACTTGTCCATTTAAGAGCAGTGAATTGTAACGTTCGGATTCAGTCATGTCATAAAATAATCCCATGCAACACGTCCCATATTCCAAGTGTTCTGAAGGCATACGGTAGGGTTTGGCGAGAAACAAACCAAAAATGTAATCTAGCTATTATTAAGCAAAAATCTTCGGTTGTTACACTTTCTTCTCTGAGGTGAATATCTGAGAGACAGTCAGAGGGTTGTCAAGTAAACGAATAATGTAGGCTACCTAACTCAGGCCTATTCTTTTCGTGTTAATAATTACAATGATTTAATTTACAACTAATTCAATAAATTAAAACTCAGCATTTAATCATTTTGTTATTTATAATTAATTCTTTGGCATTTACAGGCAGGCCCAATTCATGAATCAAAACACTGTTCTGAAATGAGTGATGGTGCTCTAGCCTTCATGTACACAGAATGAGGTTCCGTTATAATCAATAAAGCTCTACACTGCACAATTTACATCGTAGGCTGTCTACACTTTGTTACAATGAGAGGATTTGCGTGAGTGCACAGAACTTGATGCTTGACAAAAACTCTGGCGTTTTAAGCGATGAGTGGATTGTAACACCTTTGATTGGCCATTGTGTTCAATTAAAAAATCAGATATGTCTGTGATTGGCTGCATTGCTAAACACTGCAAAAACATTTTAAATAGAAACCTGTTTACAAAAATATGGACTGGAGCACTTAGCAAAAGTTGCAAGAGTTGCAAGATTTTCCGGGGCCCTAGGCGGTTGCTTACTTCACTTATAAGTTTAGTCCATCCCTGTGTATAACTGAGAATCCTGGACAGCAAATGGCTTCAGAGAAGGTTGTAGTTGCACCACTTGCCATAAAAATGGTGTTGTGATGTCTTTTGATTTCAGACTGCTTCTCTTTCTCTTTACTCAGACACAATGACTTGGCACTACGTCTGAGGATGCACTTTAAAAACAAACTGAGCAATTTCAGTATACACGACAATTCTAATTTTGCTACAGATATTAGACGCCTTGCCGCTGGTCATGTTGGAGGACAGGTAATTTATCTTGGCTGATCTTAATTATAATCTGTATCTTTAACTATCCTGTACAGCCTTTTGCTATTAAGTATCAATTATAATTTAAAGTCACAAACCTATATTTGTGTATACTGTAGGCTATATTGTGCTGAGCCTGACGAACAAGGTTGTTCTGCCCCAAATTCACACACAGCTTCTAATATTTTGCAGCTCCATGAGCAATATATGATTTTTAACCATTATCTTAAACTACACTCTTTTCTACTTACAATTTCTCACTAAGAAATCAGTTACTGAATTTTACTGAAACTGTTAATTTCTCCCAAAAATGGTTATTCTTAGACATTTTGGACCACAAGTGAGTGGCCAGTTTGCTGTTTTGGTACTTCTGTGCATGATTAGAGATAAATAAGTCCTTGATATTTGTCAGGTTTTTGCAGCGTACGTGTTGTGCACTGCTCAGGACAAAGATGCTGTCAGACTGACCTTGGAACAGATTGATGTAATTCGTCGTATGTGTACTGAAAACCCAGAGATGGAACTGGTCACCACAGCTGAAGGTACTATTGCACCCCAACCTCCACCTGACCTGAAGTAATTTCACTTTGCTGTGATTGAACATTTTTTATGTTTTCAACTTTATGCTGAACAGGTTAGAGAATTAAAATAATAGCCTGTTGTAGAGAAACCTTTGCTGTAATATGGACGTTTATAGGTTATGTCATCTCAAAATCTTTCTCAAAACAAACTGAGTTTGAGATGAGGGAGTTCTGCTGCAGGTAGAAAACTATAATATTATTCATTACAGTTTTGTCTTCCAATGACTGATTACTTTTTTAGTCTAGACATGTCTTCATTTTATCAATCTTTTAGAGCGTAATCAGTGAAAAAACGAAAAGCCTTTACCCTGTCATCTTTCATATATCTTCTAGCAGTTTGTTGCCTAGAGGGAAAGTTCACACAAAAATGAAAATTCTGTCATCATTTATCATGACTTATAATATAAAAAGGTATTTGGAGAAATGTTTTTTTTTCTTCTTTATACAATGCAAGTCAATGGTCACCAAAACTGTTTGGTTGCCAACATTCATCAAAATAACTATTTTTATGTTCTACCATAGAAAGAATGTCATGCAGGTTTATAATCTCATGAGGGTGAGTAATTGATGATAGAACTTTTAGCCTCTCCAAGGAATGTTTGATAATAGAAATCTTATTGACATGACAGTTCTTTCGGAAGTCCATATCCGGAGAGGATGTTATAAATTATAAAAGATTCTTGCCTACACATGTTTAAGTGAATGGAGAAGAGACTATTATGCGATCTCACAGCTATCTGCCTGAGGATATCCTCACTCAACATGTTTGGACCAGTGCTGTCCGTATGTAACACTGTAAAGCATCAAGATTGCATTTTACATATCAAAAAAAAAAAAGGTTAGGGTTAGAATTTTTTTTAACAAATGATAAACAAATATTTGTGTGTGTATGTGTGTTTGGAATGAGGAACAGTACAAAAATTGCATGTCTCATTAGTATTGAGGGAGGCCACTCCATCGACAGTAGTTTACCAGCACTACGCATGTTCTACCAGCTTGGAGTAAGATCCATGGCCCTCACACATAACTGCAACACCCCATGGTAAATACTCACTGAACATGTACAACATAAGCTTATGATAATAATGTGTACAAACAAGTTTAATACTGAATTGAGAGAGGAGCACAAATACAGCTTGTACTGCATACTTTTTATTTGTCCATTTCATATAGTTACATTATTAAACTTTCTCCAATGATGTCATGTTTAGGGCTGAGAGCTCAGCTAGTTTGTACCCAAACTACCAGCGGAAGAATAACAGCCTGACGGATTTTGGCAAGGTACGTTTTTCTTGATAAATCAATAGTTGATAAAACAATGTAAAACAGATCATATAAGAAGATAAAGTTTAATGCAAGATAGTTGAACCAAAGTTAGTTGTATTTGGTGGGAAATCTGACCTGGTATTAAAGGCCTCTTTCGTTCTCTTCTATATTTGGAAATCCCTGTCTTTTGTCCCTCTTTTGAACCCAAAGACTAGAGCCCAAAAAAATGCTGAAAGTTCAAAGACCGTTTTCTTTTTGCTTAAAAAATGCCTTTGATCCTGGAGTTACTAAAATATTCAAGATGGTGATTTGTATATCCTGTTTGCACAGTAGTTCATCATTAACATTGAATATTTTTTTTTTTCTGAGTGTATGTGTTTAAATTGCTGACAAATGACATAAAGATGTCTATTATAACATATATTATTACAGTATTGCACACAGTTAACCCATTATGTTATATGAATCAGGGACATTCAAAATCTTAAAGTACTCAATGAAAAAAAAATCATGATTATGCTGCATTTACTTAATGCATACTTGAAGTATAACATGACTATTATCAGAACCTGTTTTGTGGTGGAATTCACTTTGGCTCTGATTATTTGTGATTTACCTCAGAGAATTCACAGTAAAAATCCAAATGGGTAAAATTCTACAAATTTACCCTACCTACCCTGATTTGTAGAATTGAACTGAATGGAGCAGAACTAACTGCTTTACATGGGTAATTAATGAATTGAATCGCTTCATCATGTCTCTCCCCAGGCAGTGGTGAATGAGATGAACAGGTTGGGAATGCTGGTTGATCTGTCCCATAGCTCATGGGAGACAGCCAGATCTGTGCTGAAACATTCTACTGCTCCAGTTCTTTTCAGCCACTCCTCAGCCTATGCTATCTGTAACAATGTTCGCAACATACCTGACGACCTGCTGCTGCTGCTGGTGAGACCTCCATTTGTTTTGCTACATTAGATATAGTTCCTCCTCAATAATAATAATAAAAAAACTCCAAAATGCCAGTAACGGAAATGCCACTTATCACTTTGTGTTTTTGTCCACTTTTACCAGTATGATAAACTTTGCTTTCTTTCTAGAAAGAAAATGGTGGGCTTATCATGGTGAACTTCTACAGCAGTTTTGTAGCATGTTCACATAACGCAAATGTGTCTATTGTAGCTGGTAAGACTAGATTTCTTTATTTTTTTAAATTTGTAAATTTTTGCTTTTAATTTGAAATGTATGTTTTTATAGATCATTTTGATCACATAAAGCGGGTGATTGGAGCGGAAAGCATTGGGATTGGAGCAGACTATGATGGGGCACAAGGGCAAGTAAAGATCTCAAATACATCTCATCAATATTGACGTTACAGAATTTTGTTTACGCACACTTCTTTGCCTAACGGACCTCCATGGAATCCATGTTTGTGTAATTCTGCAGTAAACATTGTAGATTTCTACAGAATCTAAACCAAAAATAATAATTTTAAGCTACCAATATCACTGTAGTACTCTCAGCACCAGTTAACACATTTTACAATTTTGAATCCATTCCGAAATATTCATTGTGTGATCCCCAAGAATCACAAAGGAAAGCATGCAGATTATGCTTGTGGCCCTTATCTGTATGTCTGTGTGCATGTGTTTATGCGTGCCTGTATTATTACAGATTCCCTAAAGGCCTGGAGGACGTCTCCAAATATCCAGCACTAATTGAGGAGCTGATATCAAGGAACTGGACTGAGGAAGAGCTGGCAGGAGTGCTAAGACTGAACTTCCTCAGAGTGTTCCAAAAAGTTGAGAAGGTCAGGGAATAAATTCTTGAGTTCAGTTCCTACAGTAGTTTAATTATGTCAGTTAAGATGTGTATAAATCTTGGCCTCTTTAGGGGCAGTATAAATACTGCAATTGACATTAGTAAACATAACATAGCAAAATGAACGTGCATAGCCGAATTATTGTCTAAACTTTCTCACACACATTCTTACGTTTTATTCCTCTGCTTCTTCCTTTCTTGTACTACAATGGTCATCTTTATAGCCAAATGGAAATTCCTTCCAGTTCCTTTTATCTTTTTTTTAAAAACTCCTACTCCCTTTTGTCCTGCTCTCAGTGATCTCCATTCATTTATCTCATGATATTACAGCCACTATCTTCCACCTTCATCTAACCCTCTTCTTTTAAATTACAGTTGTTATTGAAACGTCCACTTCAAAAAGCACCACTACCTTACGTCTCAAATCTCTCTGACCTTATTAAACAAACAGACCAGAGAGAGTGTTTCTATTACATCAGGGCTGCCTATTCTCATGTGTTTGGCACTGTTCTCATGCCACACACCCAAAAACATAGAGAGCAAAGAGGACACTGGCAATGTGCTGACTGGTGAGACAGAGTAGGCAGCAGCGTGCAGCAGTGAGTAATTTAATTTAATTGTAGTTTATTTCCATGCATGCCGAGTAGTCAGCCTTCCTTCTTGCACTGTGTAAACAGGCAGGTCAGTGATTTGTGGTTACCCTCGGTCTTCGCTGAGTTTAGGTTAGTAACTAATATGCTCTGTAGACGACATAGAAGTAAGCTAGCATTAGCAAAGTGAATTTTTTGCACTATTGCAGCAGTTATTTTATATGACCACTATCAGACAAAATTCTGTTGATAGATTTTAAGTGTTTTGTTTGTTAGGTTTTTTTAACAAAAACCCATACAGCCCACCATATCTTCAAGTGGCCTATTTTGCTTTAAGTTCTAAATTGGTATCTTATATAAATTCTTTTATATATTTATACATGTAATTTCAAAACACAATTTTTTAAAATCAACATTCATTTAATTCACTTCTTATAGTTTGTATATTAAAAGTATTTCCCTCAAGTGTGTTTAGAGCACATATGGATATACAGTAAGTTAAATATTTCTCTCTCTCCATATGTTAAGTACGTGATGAGTTGCTGCACATTTCACCCAGTGAAGTTGAAATCTCACTTTCGGAACTAAACAACAGCTGTCGTGTGATGCTGATCCATCCAGGCTTGCCCAAAAGTAGCCATCAAAATGGAAACGCTCCATTGATGCCTGTGAAAGCTTTAATCTGCTTCGTCTTACTTTGGATCCAGTTACAGTAATATAACAAACAATTAATCAACCAACCAACCAGAGACATTATACAAAATTACTTTACCACAGACTGCTTAGCCAACAAAACTCTCAACAAGACCAGGAGTACATTTGAAGTCAATTTGCTGACCGAAACTGACACATTTATGTGCTTTGACAATTTTGGAAACTGTTATGTTTGGTAGCAGTTTATAAAGAGCATACTTTATAACGGTTTCTTAATATGCATTGCTAGTGTAAAGATCACATGAGATGATAAACTGAGGTAACAAACCGCATTGTTGCATTATCTTGCACTTCTTTAGCATATCAGTTAGAAGCATCTGTTTCTTTCGATCTGTCTGGTATTTCCCTTTTGCAGAAGTAGATATAAAAATATACTAAATATTTAAAAAAAAAAATAGTAAAATTTTTATTGAATACAAAAATATATTATTATTATTAAATTATTTCTTTCCAAACACATTTGTCAAACATTCCTCTTACCTCTTCCAGCATGGCCCCTGACTTGCTGTTTGGACTAATAAGTAGTTCTACCTTAAATTCTGATGAACTGCTCAAACTTGAAAAGGGATCTTTTGGAAGCACCTGAGAGTCATAGCGTATACTTGTATTTCTATGCAGATGACACAGTCTTTCGATAATACTAATTCATTTATTATGGGAGGGAAAAAATAGTCATCAACTTTACAATGCAATAACACCAGTTTTTTTTTTTTTCTAGTTTCTTTTTGTTAATCCACAAGGTGTGCAGTTAGAGGTTGTCTTCTCTGAGGCAAAAATAAGATCATATAATACATTTCATAGCAATTCATAGTGCACTTTATTGCAACTTTTTCATATTTTAGTTTTTAAAATGTTTTTCCTAATACTATACATAAGTCAACTGCATGTTTCATTAAGTGTTTAATCTTTATCTTTAACATAAAACACTGTACAGATGTAACACATTCCATAAATGCTGTTAGTCCGTACAGTCTTCCATATATTCTTCTATTTGTATAACAAATGTATATTGTCTGTACAGTAATCATGCCCTAAAAAAAGAATAAAGACTTTGTATCGGTATCCAAAATGTCTCAGTCTCAATGTGAGTTGTGTACTAAAATGCAGATTTTGAAAATTAATGGATCATTTACAAAGAATCTTTTTTCTCTTAAAAAAGTTATACAGTGCAGTTATACATTACAAAATCTATCCATCCCATTTCATCTCCTTTGGTTATTTTCTAAAGCTAATACTTTTAATATAACGGGGAGTTTCTACAAATAAATAAAGACAGAATAAATAAAAAAAATACAAGCACTCAAATAGAAATTTAAGTTTAGCACTTGTGTTCTGAATGGCAGTTTTATAGCAGGAAGCACTAGGTCTGTTACTTGGGCAGTTAAAAGTCAAGATAATCACATGTGCTCGTTTTTCATTAAGTCGCCCTGTACAGAATAATGTTATGCATGATTTTTTTTATATTAAAAGGATACGGAATTCTCTCCTAAATGAGCTACTGTTAACTGTTGGGAAATATTTTTCTTGGTTCTGTCCCAAGCCACAATATTTTCTGAACTATTAGCATGCTTGAAAGTGTATGTTGCTACATCAGCTATTCACATTTATCAATGGTGCCAAAACCTCATATATTTTAAAATCAGGATTGTCTACTTAACGTCATACGTAAGCAATGTTGTTGCTAGATTCATCTTGGTATTTTTTATTTTTTTTTATTTATTTTTTTTGTGTAGAAAACATGGTATAAATTCCAAAGTGATTCTGAATGTTATGGTGTGAATGTGGAAGGGGTTCAGTTGAAAAGGTACACAACCGAAACAGGCCAAATGTGCCATTGAAGTATTTAAAGTGAAATGAATTGATCAAATAATGCACTTTAGTGTAAAACCCCTTTTCATGAACTATGATATGTTTAGGCTGGCATAAGATGTTCAGTATGCATATTCTTTATATGCCACTTTTTGACTTGCACTAGATACAGTAACAAACGGTAACAGTGGTCTATGTATTGATCTTTGGCCTTTCAGGAATAGATAGTGATGACCTCACGACCTCCACCTCTTACAAGCAGCACTCTCTCTAGACCTTCAGTTAACACCTCAAGAAATTCCATATCTGAAATCGGAGTTAAAGAAACAGCGTGAGAAGCAGCAATACAATTATACCATAAATTATAGGGAATTATGGCCAAACAAGGCACATTTTCATGTTGGATTTATCTATATCTTACAAAAAAATGAAGCAAGCCAACAAAAGAAAGCTTTAATATAGTACTAAAAATATATAATTCTTTGGCAAGGATACAGTTTTCATCTCCCTCTTGGTTGCGAGGAGGTCCTGGCATGTTCAGCAGCACAAGTCTGGCATCATGCGATCTATTAACAATAACCTCATTCAGCTTCACAGCTGTGTGCATCCGCCGAACATTAGATTGGTCACTGTAACAAACACACAGACTTTTGATTTAAACTAAGGTGGATCAATACGTTTGGCAAATGTGTGGACTTTAAAAAAAATTAATAAATAAACTAAACTAGGACCTTTCAGGATTATAGGTAATACCACACTGAAAGTACACAAGCATGCACACCCACAGTTTACTTATGTAAAAAATGAAAATATCAACAAACCTCTCCTCTTTATGCTAACCATAAAAAACAAATAGGTCTATAATAAAAGCATAAAAAGTAAAACCTACTACTTTGTATCAAATACAGTTGCAGTGGCAGCATTCCAGCTCTTCTTCCTGCTTGCTTACTCACGGTTTAATGCTAATTAGTTCTCTGAAGTTTTCTGGTGCGTTGTTTCGGTTTCGTCTTTCTGCTTCCATTTTTTCACTAGTCCAGGTCATCTGGTTTTTCTCTGGTAATACTTCAATGGTTTCCTCTTCTTCATCTGAGTATAGACTGCCCATTCTTATCAGCGAGTGTCTGTCCTTCACTAGCTGGGCCTACAGTGAAGAGTAATGAGACCACACTTAAGAGAGCTGCTACTGCAGCTGTGTAACTTTTACAGTCAACAGGACATTAAATGTGTCACTAGCATGGAGCATGGAGCCTCGAGTATGACAGCCCTCATTTTGTGACATGAAATGCTGTATTTCATTACAAAATGTACCCTTTTTATGCATTTTGTAAACAGAAAGACAAAAGCCAGTTGCATGTCATCCCAGTTTGTGTACATAAATCTAAAGCACAAAATGCATTTTGTATTCATTTTGTAAATATGAACTCAAAAAATGGGTTGTTTTGATAAGGAAATGCATTTTTCCTACAAATTATACATTTCATAAATGTAATATGTATTCTGTACACAAAAGGTGTGGCCTGGATGACAAAATACTCGCATATTAACTTCACAAATAACAGTGTCAACGATCATGCCAAACACTGAGATATGCACTACATCACATCACTCTTGTTTAAACAAAAACAAAAAAAAAAACACTTTAAAAATACTTATTAAAAATGTAGTTAAAAGTTTAGCAAAAGTGCTTAGTACAAAGACAAAATGTTTGCAATATCACACCATCATGTGTCATAGTAGAATAGAAAAGAGTAGAATAGAGCAGAATATAGTATATATAGAATACAGAATACCGAATATAGTCATAGTTGTCACTGTCAGAATTTTTTATGCTTTTTTTTACTTTATTTATGATATTTTGTTTACAAAATGTACTTTGACATGCTGTCAAAACAAGGAAATTATTTCATTTGAAAAAAAAATGTGCTTGTGCTAATTTTCAATAGTTTGTGGTTTGGATTTTTTTTTTTTGGATGAAATAATACAATGACTACATTTCAGTAGACAATATATATATATATATATATATATATATATATATATATATATATATATATATATATATATATATATATATATTCTTAATACATTTAAGTAAATACTTTAAAATGACCATGGCAAGGGTCTATTGTTTGTCATTTCATAATATGTTTATGTATATATATCATTTTGCATTATTGGTAAACAAACAGTGAACATTCTGTAGCTACATTGTTAGTACAAAAGAGACATATTTCAAAAGTGAATGTCGCAGTACCTCTCTGTCTCTCTCTGCAATGGACAGCCTCATTTGTTTTAGCATCTGTGACCTCTGTTCCATCATCAGTGTCCGCTCATACGTATATGCTGAGATATCACTGTCATGCTGCAAATAACAACATTTGACATCATGAATTTATAATGGCATAAATACATTATGTGATAGGGTGGGATGTGAAGAATTAATAGTAAAGATAAAGTGTTCTGTATACCATCTCAACCACTTCCACCTCTGCTTCTAATCTGAGCTGGTACAAGAAGGTTGCCAGATCCTTCTTCATCTGAATGCTGTTATCGTCCATTTGAGCCACAGTGAAGATGCGCATCTTACATTTACGCCAGACCTGAAGTACAAGAAACCAAAAAATATATATTAGATTAAAAAATACTGTGCTGATTTAATGATTGTCAGAACAAATATATTGCCAGAAAGTATCTAAAACATAAATTACACAATAAATCTATTAATTGAGATCATTCTAATGAACTCCCATGAAGTCTTTTTCTAGCATTTAAATTACGTAATTTGTATTTTAAAAAGTATCAATGATTAATTGTTCACCTTATGTTGTTTGAGAAGGAAAGGCAGCAGCATGAGCATTCCACCATCATGGACAATCCACCACACATCAATATATCCATCAGAAAAGCGCTCATGATTGCTGGGATAGAATGATACATTTTTTGGGACCATCAGAGCAAGGTGGGCAGCTGTAGTGCACCGGACTGTATCTACAAGTGAAGGAATATGAAAGAGGAGCAGATTATTGTCCGTCTTTCTAAGTACTGTGCTTCAGTGCACATAATTCAAATAAACCTTTCCCAAACTCTTGTTCTTACTAATAAAGGTTTTCCAAGCCCGTGGGTCTTCACTCTGTCTCCAGCCATATGGCCAACCCATAACAACTGTATTATGTTTCATGCCTCCCAGACCACAGGACTGGATGAGGTGCGCGATCCCCTCTCTCACTTTGGAGGCGACCACTACTTGACAGAAGCCCTTCACCCGCTCAATCTCCATCATGTTCTTTATTGCCTGGTGGAAGGTAAACCTAATTTAGTGAAATGTTGCCTTTTACTATCTCTCAGCAAACTCCAGAGAAGCTCATGTAGAGCTGCAAAGACAGTAGACCTACAACTACAAATATTTAATATGACTGCAAGTTCATAAAGTAACCATCATTGTATTTGCATCTGTAATTTAGGATCACAGTTACAGTTATGGTGATGCTTAAAGTGTGTGTAAATCAGAAAACTTCCTCACCTGTTCTGACGCTTGTGTTTCCCCATAGCATTCCAGGAAGTTGCCCTGTATCACGGATCCTACTATGGTTAGACCTTTTCCTGCCTTCAGCTGTGAGGCAAAGGTAAGCATTCTGGGATACTTCACATGCAGGTCCTCATCCAACTTCAGAAGAACCAGCAGTTGTGGCCTATTAACAATTTCATTTTAATGAGATTGTATTGTAATTATTATTTATATATATATATATATATATATATATATATATATATATATATATATATATATATATATATATATATATATATATATATATAAATAATATAATATATAATAACTGCTTTTCAATATTTTATGCCTACATACACTACTGGTTAAAATAAATTCTTACTTTTAGTCAGAACAGATGCATTAAATTGATTAAAAGTGACTGAGATGATGTGATGAGTTATTAATGTTTCAAATAAAGGCTGACCTTTTGATCTTTATATATTTATCAAAGCATCATGGTTTTCACTAAAATATTAAGCAGCACAACTTTTCTGAACATTGATAATAATAGGAAAAAACATTTCATGATATTCCTGGGCACCAAATCAGCATATTAGAATGATTTCATTCTATCATGTGACAAAGACTGGAAGACTGGAATAATAGCTTTATAGTATTTAAATGATCAAATAAATGTTGTGTTCAGTCTTGGTGAGTATAAGATACTTCTTTCATAAACATTAGGAAATCTTACCAACCCCACACTTTTGAACGCTGCAATACTAATGTGTTACTGACAGTACAAACTCTGTTTGAAGTACGCCTACAGGAGTATGTTATTCAAACAATATCTTCTGGCTTCTTAACCATTATTTAACCAAATTAACTGAAGGTGTTCCCAGGTCATTTTCAAATGTGTGTGATTTGGAAAAATATCAACTGATAATATTTTAGCATTTATCTACAGTTTTTTTTTTTTTTTATCTAACATCTTTTTATATATTATCTTCAGTGGTTTGGTTTATATAATGTATTCTATGTACAGCAGTCATTTATTGTGGAAAACACATTGTCTGTGACAAACGAACCTCCAGTTTTTGGTGTGGGGTGGTCCAGCCTCCAGGCGAAGAAGAGAGTAACGGGCGGCACTAAGAGACAACCCGCGGATCCCGTCCCCCCATTCCTTCTCTGCTCTAAAAGCGAAAAAAATATACAAGCCAGAGATTTGTGAACTATAGATGGAGAATTCAAATGACTCTTCAAGTGTTTTCCAGTGATTTACTGTATGTTAGTTTAATGGATGTAATTGGAAATCACCTACCCCTGATACTCAATGTACTTGTAGATCATACCAGCAATGCCCATCGCTACAATGGCATAGTACCAAGAGGAGATGAACATAAGCGCTAAACACATACTCATGCCCAGAAAAGACAGCGCCCTGAGAGGGAGAGAACAGAGCATTTCATAAAAAAAGACCCATTATTTTACTCTACGCTATAGTTATAATTGCTGGAATTGTTTTATTGGAAGTAATTTTTAAATATCTGCAAGAAGTGAGATCACGTTTGACCTGAATTCAAATGTGACTACAAGAGAAGTTCTTTGGATTTGCACAAATAAGATACAAATGAATGTATGCAAACACAATTTAGATGCACACTTACCAATGGTAGTATCTGAACCGAGGCCTCCAGTTTGGCGTTCTTAAAAGTGTTTGTACTGCACATGCTAAGTTTACAAAAAGATAACACATCAGGAAAAACCTGTAAAGTGAACAAACAGATATACATATTAGAATAAGTGTTATGTAATACATGCAATGACATTTCAGGTGAATAAAAACATTTTGATATAAAATGAAACATGAATAAGCATCTTTATTTTTGGCTGGTAAAATTAATATGTGATATTCAATATAAAATTACATCTTTTTATGGAATTTTGATCATTTATTTTGTGTGATAGTGATGTATCTGTGTGTATATTTGTGCTTTGTCCTCACATGGAGAGAATAGGAGCAACCATATCCAGTGACGCAATGAGGATGCCGAGCTCAGCTATGAGTCCCGTCAGCAGCAGGGCCCAAGTGGGCTCTCCATTAGCTTTACCATGTCCAAAAACCTGTGCGTGTGCAAACACATTGACACACAGGGACAGAAAGCAGCAGTCAGCTGTTAGCATCACATATTTGCATTTTAGGAAAAACATTTTACATATGCAAATCCTTTCTTTTATTTCTTTTGTGGTTTGGCATTTCAGAAAAGGAAGCAAATATAAGGAACTGCATTTTCATGTTACTGAAATTCTTTTTAACTTCATCAGTCATGTTTTAAGGTTTAAAACACAGTAGTTCTACAGTACATTATGAACCACAGATAAAAGCTCAACTTGCTTCTATTTTATACTGTGTACTCAAATTGGTATTGTAATGAAGAAAAGCACCAGGGTGAAAAAAGATGTGGAGTGTTCATTTGATATATTTTTTTGCGATCATATATCAGGAGATCTCTTACTCTAAGAAAAGGAATGATGTTATCTTTAGCAATGGCTTGCAGGAGGCGAGGAGCTCCTGTCAGGGACTGAAGTCCTGCACCCACTGTGGAGAAGAAGGAGCCAATCACAATGACCCAGGGAGACGGCCAGGACAATGTGCCAACCACCAAGTTTTTATTGACAGCATCTCCAAATCTAAAAGGTGTATGCAAGAACACATGAGACACAAGATGCTTGTTTCCGTATTAAAATGGTGTATTTGTAATCTCTACATTACTTACTTATCTCTCAGCACCACACCCTCAATACAGGCCCCAAACAGAACCACAGAGCTGAAGTCTATCAATGGAGTCAAGGTATTCTATGGAGCTTTGAATGCTAAATAAAACTACTCTTGGAAAAAAAAAGTTTGTATAACACAAAAATACAAATGAGTCCTAGAATAACATACTGGCAATAAGAGTAATAGTTAAATTCTTGTTTTAAACATAATATCAGTACTACCAACAACAAAAAGGATACAGACAAGAGAAGTAGTTGTAATAGCCAGGATAGTCCCTATTGGTATAGACTTCTGTGCATCTCTCAGATCTCCAGATCTGTTTGATCCTGCCATAATGCCTGTCCCAGAGATGCAGAGAGGCAAAAATACTGCATTTCAAATCATTTTCCTTCAAGTAGTAGTTATATAATTGTGTAAAAAAACACAAAAAAGTATATTCAGCTGACAAAATATTTTCTCGATTATTAAACACATCATTCTCACAACTCACCACTCTGAAAACTGTTTTAGTGAGCTTAATGTCTACTTTTGTTTTGTTTGTGCATACTTTCTTTCATTTTTTCTTTCTTTCAGACAAATGGGGTCATATGTACTAATATTAATCAGGTAACCAAATGTTTGAATTTTACATGTAGCATAAAGTTGAAGACACTTCATTTTATACCTGGATTCTACGACTGACCTATCAGAATAAAGCATTACAGGGAGCTGTGTAATAAACAAATATTCTTATATTTCTTAACCAAACAGGACAGATGAGTTTTACCTGTGGCAGAAGGAAAAAAGATTCCCACCAAGAGGGTGAAGGATGTGGCGATGTCAGCAGACACATAGAAGCCAAAGGTCTCCATGGAGCCATGGACATCAACAGAAGGCAGACTTGCCTTTTCGAGAATCTGCCCTTTCTCCATGTAATCCCCCCACAAGTTTTGCACATAAACACATGCACAAAGAAATCCTAATGAAATAAAATGTGCAAAGCCACATATCATACATGTTAAATAGGAAGTGCCCACAAAAAGAGAGCCTTTAAATATATCTTGTAATTTTCTAATCTGTAATCTTTTCTTTCTTTTTTGACCTAGATGACATGCCATGGACCAAATCAGTGTCTCCCTACCTTTAATGATCCCACTGGCCAACCCAGGAATGCCCTGGATCTCTGTAACATTGTTATGGAGGAAGTACTCGTCACAATGAGCACTGCTGGAGTTCTCAGAGCTGCAGAAGTTCTTCCACAGCTGGCTGGGAACTGTGTCATTACCAACAACTACTGTCTTCCCACAGACATCAAACAAATCACGAGCCAATGTCCGGTTTCCTAACATGCAGATCCTACACAATTTAAATGAGAAAGAATAAAATCTACAAGTTCTTATCTGTATCCAATTATATTTTCATTCTGCATTAAAAGAAAACTGTGTAAAATAATGAATAAATAAGAAGTTATGAAGCTATGAATAGACTTTATTCTTTTGACATAGGCCTATTATATATATTATTTCCAAAACAAGTAACAGGCACAGTCGTTTGGCACATTAATCCACATATAACATTTTATGTACTGTTTTGACTATCAACATATTAGGACTTACGGAAACTCAGGAGGGTGGAAGATGGATTTGACAGCTCCGGCATAGATGGAAACAATGGAGATTATGACACATGCCAGGAAAAGGGAGGCTAATTTGTTGACATACTTGACCCCCACAAAGACAACCACAGCCATAAGACTCAAACATATTGTGCCGTACACCCTCATGTTATTCAGCATCGCACCACTCCCTGCATGAATATCTGCAGGATGGAATATGGCAGCCTGAGGAATCAGATATTTCTGTAGACAATAAGAGTTTGATGAATGATTATTTTCAGAGCTGGATCATTTTGGGGTTTGGATCATTGTGTGTATGTTGTCATAATAATGAGACTGACCAGAAATATTTCAATTGCTCCCAGTATGTACATGGCAGCAGCAAAGGTTGTGCCCAAATAAAAACAGAGACCAACTGCACCACCAAACTCAGGGCCCAAAGACCGAGATATCATGAAATAGGCCCCACCAGCTGCCAAAAAATAAGAACAGTAAATGAATACATTTTGGAAAATAACAATAGCTATTATCAATCTTGTCATAATCATAATTCGATCAAAAATTCAATATCTAAACTAAAATCTTCTGTACTGATATTTCTTTCTAATGTACAATATTTGCTGTAGGAACATAATTTTTAACAGTTTTCCTGGCAATGTACTGAAATGTTAATATATATAAAGGAGTACAAACATTTAAAATTACCTGGAACTACACCATTGGTGGCTATGGCACTCATCGAGATTGCTGTTAACATCGTCTGTTAAAATAAATAAATAAACAAATCATACATTTAAACATTTTAACTATATTTTGTTACACATTATCCTGATGGGGTATCTCGTGCTTTCCACATATTAAACTCAAAATGGCAGAGTTACAGAGCTCACACACTGCCTGCCTTACTAATCAAGAACAGCTACATTTGAGGGTTAGCCAGTAATAGTAGCAACATAATCTAATAAATTAAATAGATTCGTGTAATCTCAAATTAACTGAATACATGTTTTCCAGGCTAATGCATAACAGCTTATAAACATTTTCCTCCAGGTGTCTAAATATAGCATGTAAGCTTGCTATTTAAGTTAATATAAAGCTTGCATGGTTCAAAATGCAACTTATCAGATAAGATGTCTGAAAAAAAAGCATACAAATAATAAAGGACTGTACACAACCTGTGTGACACTGCTGTCTGAAGTTACCAGAGAATTCAGTTGTGCACAACCAGACTTAAGAACACTTTTTATCTACAGAGAATCAGGCTAGTGAAGAGTCATTAGTTTTTCTCCCATTTTAGCACTCTCATCTGCTGTTAAACTGACAGTGTTAACCTTTATTTACTGGCTTACTATTTTTATTTCTCCATATTATTTGACATAGGCTACTGTCATATTTTACCTTATTTCATACTCCCTGTGCAGTGGCGTCATGCACTCTTTTTAAACTATATCATGAAATAACTTGATTCTCAAATATGTATAACTAAATGCATTTTGCACCTTTTAAGATTATGTTAGTTGCATATCTATAATGGGCGATGGGCTAAGTATTAACTACGCATAAAACCCCGTCTTTTTACTTAAGTACCAAATATGGGTGACATGCCATATAATATTTTTTAATACGATTGACTTTGTATTTAATGTGAATGTAATAAAAACATTGTAATTTACTAATTATAACACTTTCATTGTACAGAAAGAAAGCAAAGAACATTTTAAGCGCTCTCAAAAACCCTCATAATCACTGAAGCTGTTTGCACTGTGACAGGAATATCCTACTTCGTACGCACATCTGCACTTTGTTGTTTCTGATGAGAGAATTGTCAGAGAGCAGAATTCCTTCAGCGAGCGAGTGAACAAAACACCGGCATTTCAGCGATGAATCCTCTGAACGCCTCTGATTGGCCATTGCATCCATAAACTCAACCGAATCGTGTGTGATTGGTTATAATGCGTAACTCTGTAAAGACGCGTCTTTCTCTGGCTCAGCGACAGCGAGATTTGAATTTAGCAGCTGATGCTGTGCCGCACTGCACCTTCTAATCACGCCTGTGTGATTGTATGAAATATAAAAAATATTATTCGGCTATTTTTTTGTCTTTTGGAAGCTGCATTCAAAATCCACTTGGCTCAAAAATCTGAGGGGGCACGTGCCTCTGTCCCTGTGTCTTGTTTTGGACAGTTGTCTATATTGTGAGTGTCAAACTGCTTTAAAACAATGCCAGACTGTTTGGTAACAGGAAAGACACACGAGGAAAAGAAAAGTACGAGTGAACCTGACGGTGTGTTTGACAGGGTGTGTCTGCAACAACTCACACAGGAACAGCACATGAGAACGATGAGGAAAGATTGGACGACACCTGCTGTTCCTACTATCCAGGTGAGACGCAGAAAGAGAATCACACCAAAGATGTTCTGCAGACATGGCAAGTACACTCCCATCAGTGTGCCCATATTTGGAGACTACAGAGAACAAAGTAGAAGAGAGAAAAGTCTTTCAGAACAACATTGTTGCAGATGTCTTGATTATAGTGAAAATAACACTTTGTAACCTTGGGCACTTGTCTTCTGGATGCATCAGCACTTTCTGCCTCTTCATGTTCTTTGGCTCCCTGAGTAACATTTGTGTAACTGACCAGCCGACTGAGAAGAGATGAGACCTTCGGCCGGATATCCAGCTCTTCCTATGGAAAGATACACTTCAGTAACAAACATACTAAAAACATATAGAAGAATTCTACATGTAACATAACATGAAAACATTCTCCTTTATTATAATATATTATAGATATATATTTAGTGGGAAATGTTACAAAGAGAAGGAAATTAAAATTAAAAATGAACCTCAAACAGGGCCAAGTTTTTGTCGTAGTAGTCACTCCTCTTAGATGCTGAGTCAGAAGTGCTGAGGAAAGGACTGTCTTCTTTATGATTGCCATGACCTGGAGGGAGGGTTGATATTTCAACTTTATTTATGGGATTTAACAGGCATATACATCATTGATATGTAGTGGGTGCATGTGGTGTCCATTAGCTTTTTATTTTATTATTTAATTAATTAAATTTTTTTTTTTATTTGAAGCTACAGATCATCATCTCCAGTTTGATTTAATTGGCTTTTATTATCCTTTATTATTTTACTATTATTATTATTACTACTATTATTATTATTTATAATTATTTGGTATATTTATTATTATACCTATAATTGTATTATCCTTTTCCATATTTTGTATCATCACACAAATATAATTAATTTTATCTGGATTGGTTTAATATTTACTGCCCATTCAACTGATGAGGGGATTTTTCTTTACCAGACAGAAAAAGAAAGAAAGAAATATTTATGCAGCCATTTTTTTCTCAGAATAACTTTAAGCTTTGCCCACATTCAGTAATGTAATTTCCTGTCCTATGCCCACTAAATGTGACCAATGCCCTGTTCTTTACCCTCTTACATTGTGTCATTGTGCAAGAACTGAATCAAATGAGATCATTTTTATTTTATAATAATATGTAAATAAAAAGTGAAACAAATTACAAATAAATGTATCAGTATGTAGTGGTGGAGTGTGAGAAACAAACAAACAAACACTGAAGCTCAATTTGTAGTCCTTTATAATTACTTCATTTAATAAAAAGTTATACTTGCTGGTCAGGTATGTTTGAACCCTTTTCTAGCATTGGCACCAAGCATTAAAGCCATTTTGTATTTATGCTTCTAATTTATTTATTATTATTTTTGGTTATTATTATTCCCTTTAATCAGGTCACTGAATCTGGACACTAAATCGTATTGATTGTTTTGTGCCCTCACACTCTCTGCTCTCACAACAAATGTCAATACTTACACTGCTAAAGCAAGGCTCCCAATACAGTGCCAGTCTTAATTACGCATGCTGTGACAGATTCCAATTTGTCAAGTTCATCAGAAATATGCAGTTTGTGGTTTATATCTGTATCCTACTTAGAAATATTTTGCACCAGAGTCTGACACCTACACTGAAAAGGCTATCCAATTATTCAGATTGTGTTTTTTGTTTTTTTTTCCTTTACAGATGCTAGAAGTCAGAAATCAGAAATTGAAAAGACCAAATTGGACGTGATATTTGAGAAAGAGATATTGGAATATATTCCATACAATATTAGTCTACATCACAGACTTCAATTAGCAATTAATCAGTTCATAAGCTCAAAAATAATGTGACCATATAGCCTATCCTTGTTCACAAATATAACATAAAAAAGGATAGTAACTGGTCTAATGTCAGGAATAAATTGAAATCTCTGCCCTTGTAGTTTGCTTGGTATAAGTCTCACTCACCTGCGTCCAGAGTTAATTTGCCAATATAGGTAGAATTTGCATGAGCATTGTTGTGGATTAGCATGTTTGTCTATGTACAGCGAGGCAGGCAGCACTCTGAGCTGTGCTCATAGTCTATATCCAGGTCAATGTGAACTATTAACTGTTACTGAGAGAGCGATGGGGATCAGAATTTACACACACACACACACACACACACACACACACACACACACACACACACACACACACACACACACACACACACACACACACACACACACACACACACACACACACACACACACCCATGCCAATGGTAAATTTGCTAAAATGTGGATGCACACACTTAACATTTACACATACACTGACCCTCTGGTTCACATAGCATCAACTGATACATCAGAAACCCTGAAACAGATTTAATATGTGATTTAGAGTGATGAACACACACACAAAATCACAGGAAAAGGCCATCCACAAAACTTTGAATCCAGAATGTTAACACAATTCAAACACTCATTTAATAAAATGCCTGAAAATGCAGAAATATGTTCTTTATTATCTGAGCTGATATTGGAAATCTAGGATCCAAATGAATCTGGGATACAGGGGCATCGCTACTTGGGGGAAAAGGGGGACAGTGTGCATAGGGCCCAGAGGTTGAGAGGGGTCCACAAAAGGGGCCCCAGGGCAAATTCAGTGCAATGGCCCAGAATCCCTAGCAACGCCACTGTTAAAATAAATAATTAGGTGAACTATTTTTTTTTTTTAATTGTTTTATTATTTTAATTTTTTTTAATGCATCAGCTTTACAACCAAACAAGGTACATAATCACATTCCAAAATAAATCCAATCTTATTCAACCTTGGTTAAGCATAACCAAAAGTAGAACAACAACAACAAAAAATAAAGCGTCAATATAAACCAAACTGAACCAAAAAAAAAAAAAAAAACACATAAAAGGAAAATAAGATTTAGTAATAAGTATTTTTTTGGTCACTAATCAAATTAGTAAATTTGTGACACTGAACATGTTCACTGCTTTGATAATAGACATGCCCAATACTATGAAATCCTGAATTTAAAATTTTACTAAAATTACTAAAATTACTTAAATAAATCAATCAATCAATCAATCAATCAATCAATCAATCAATCAATCAATCAATCAATCAGTCGTCATTAGGGGTCTCAAATCAATACCATAAAATTCCTTTAGAAGGCAACCAAGGAAAAAATGGTCAAATGCTGCCATCTAGCGTTATACGTAGACAAATACGTCTTCCCTTAATCTGTGAGATAAAATGTAGAACGTTTTTGAACACTACAAAGATGTTAACAATTTGTATCCTGAGTAAGAAAAGTTTGAAAGGAGCTGTTATGTATACCAGATATGCTTACTGGATTGTTTCCACACAAAGCCTAACAGAAATGATTTGACAGGCCCCAGAACGAATGTGTCTTGTGTAACTGCAGGTGGGGGAAGCAGGAGTTTTAGGGTGGGTGGCAGGTCCTGACACGTTAACAGGATTGTGCTAAAAGCTGCAGATCAAAGCCAAAACTACTAACCTCACACATGTGTTGTTTAAAGTGAACTGAGAGACTTTACATGCTTACAACAGCAGCATTTATCCAATCTAGTGTCAAGAACATTACTTGTACAGTCATATTTTTAGATCCTACATAATCAATCGTTTTGAACAATCTTAAAAAAAAATGACACACACAAGCTATTATTGCACAGTACAAGGGAAGACTCAGGCACATTTGCTAAACAGCTGCATAAGACAGCTCTGTTCAAACATCTGCAAATTACTGCTCAAACAATAGCCCAAAGGTAGACCAGCTTTTGTGCAAATAGTGCATTTACCTCCATAGTGGAATATACAGTACTGAATAGACAAAAACATGTTGTGTTGGAAAATGCAAACGCTGATTAACATCACAAAGAAATAAACTAGCTGGTAAGGAGGTTGTGTGAAATTGGCCGAACATCACATTTATTAAATATTTTAAGTTTTCATATTGAGTGAAAGTCATTCTGTTTAGGCTGATTTAGCCCTTTCTAGCAATGTTATGTGTTATGATGGCATACTTGCTTGCTTGATGTGATTTTAAAAATAATATCCGGTGTGTAAGTACATTGTTAACAGCAGGTGTGTGTTCACTCATGTGTGCTTCTGTCTGTGATGATTTGTATTAGTGTTTTGATTTTTGAGACTAACCATTGTGCTCATTAAGTTCTTAACTGCATAACCCACTCTGTTTGTCCGGCAAAGACACGTCACTCTCCCGATCCTTTATTACAACTTCAACAGCTCCAGTGAGTGTCTTAAGAACAGTCATATTAACATGATTCCTTTAATGCAATGTATATGATATTTGGGAAATTAGTGACTTTTACATTGCATTAATGCTTGCCATTTATGCATGTTTCATTTTAGCTGTGTCAATATCTTTTTAACAGTTTAAAGATGATGCTATTTACACAACCAAGCTTTTACCAGTGTGTTTTAGCCTTTACAAACAAAAGGGGTGGACTGCCACCCTTACGCCTTTTTCACGAAAAGAGAAGTTTGTTACACAATAGCCCATCACTGGTAATAGACTTTCAGAATTAGATGAGTACAGCTGAGTAATTCTGTGGAACATCTGTGTCAACATCTTTTTAATAGTTTAAAGATGATGCTATTTAGACAACCAAGCTTTTACCAGTGTGTTTTAGCCTTTACAAACAAAAGGGGTGGACTGCCCCCCTTACGCCTTTTCCACAAAAAGAGAAGTTTGTTACACAATAGCCCATCACTGGTAATAGAATTTCAGAATTAGATGAGTACAGCTGAGTAATTCTGTGGAATTGGACCCTGCTGGGAGAGCAGAATGTATGAAGGCTTTGATCAGTGTTAACAAGGGAGAATAAGCTGTACTGTACTGAAGTTCCAATAATTTAAAACATTAGCAAAAGATAGATAAAATATATACTTAAAAGCTCTATGAAAACAACACTGTGAAAAAGTAAAAAGTGGCAATAATGCAGTGCATTATTTATGTATTTATTTATTTCAATATACTTTAAAATATAAGTCAAATCAACAATAGGACTACGCTGAGTCTAATTTGTGCTTTTCCCAGCATGTACTGTGGCGTTAACAGTTAATATTAGTCTATTGCATTGTTTTTCTCTTTGCAGGTTTTATTTACATTGTTGAATTTGTTATGTTGGTTAGGAACCTGTTATCATGTGATGTCAGGATGAATTTGTTTCTCTATTTTTAAAAAAGCTGATTATTACCCTGGTTATGATTCATGTACCTACAGTTGAGGTGTGTGTTTGGTGTTGAGTGTTTTATAATGATTGACTATTTTTTTTTTTTTTTTTTTTTGGCTTTGAGTGTTTACATGATGCAGTCATTATTTTCAGACAGCAAACACTTTGCTCTTCACAATTTGTACATTTCTTTTTTTAACATGAGATGAAGCAGATAATATACATAAAGGTAACAATTTCTGTGTAACGCTTTTGTAAGTTCATACAGCTTACAACATCAAGAGTTACTTTATCTAAACATATAAAGTATTATACATTATAAATGTCTTTGTCACCTCTGATCAATGCATCTAGCACATTTGATTAATGCATCCTTGCCGAATAAAATAATTTTTCTTTTAAAAGTCATACCCAAACTTTTCCCAAACTTTTCAATGTTAGTGTAATTGGTATGTTGGGAGATATTGAGAGCTTGATTTGCCCCGATTCAGCACATGAGCTTAAGATGACCCGTCAGTAGGCTCCAAGGTGGACTGAATACTGCCTTTATACTGTACCTATTTATTAGCTCTGTTCCTGATCATAATATGTCCGCAAAACAATTTCATATATGAGATTATTAAGAGATAAGTCAGTTTAAGACATTCTGTGCCTGTCTGTCTTTCAACAAAAACTAATACAGGCCCTTTCAGTGGAAGAGGATGTTTCTTTCTTTCTTTTTTTTCTGACCTTGACCTTCTGTTACCTTGAGAAGCCAGAAACATTCTTGATGTTAAAGGCTGCCAGGCAGCTCCCACTCAAAAATAGCATTATGTTGCTTTTTCCGTGTCAAATAACTACTCCTTCAGGTTATAAAGAGGATGACCTCCCTGGTCATTAGTTGAGGTACACTGGGTTTGTGTTAAACCCAATCATTAAACCATAACAAAAACCTGATCCAGTTGTATTAGAAAATAATTTGTCAAAGAAAACCAGCTGGGATAACATCTTATCTGTGTAAGTATACAGTAAGAATACAGTTGTCTCTCCTCAACTAATGCTAATGATCTCTGACAGCTTATTGGGCATACTGAATAGAACTTTACATTATTTATTTCATATATGTGGAAAAAGTCTCACTTTATCTATCTTCCTCTCTTCAGCTATTTTCCTGTAAGTAATGTGGAAGTAAGGCATGACGTGGTTCAAGGATTTTACTGAGAGCTGATGCTTTTTCATTACAGGCCTGTTTCAGCACAATGACCGCAGTGTGCAGTCCTGCTCTAAACATCGCTGAGCTGACATGCTAAAAAACAAAGTTAGCAGTGTGAACACCCTCCTTCTGCTCTGCCCCTCCTAAAGTTAAATGATCCGCCAGTGTGACTGCCACATAAGACCACTCTTCTTCATCAACCTTCATCAACCTACACCCTTGCTTAGACAGAGAAAATCATACAAACTCATTTGGTATAAAGAGATCTACAGCCTCAATGACCACCCACAATTTCCGCTACCACCTTTTCTAAAGTCATGCTGTGCTGTGATGACACACACTTAAATTTTCTGAAGACTATGAGGTCAATAGGTGAGGCTATTGCTGAATTTTATTCACAAATGCAAACATATTAAGGCCATCACAGGATTTATTCAAGTCAGACCTGCCTTATCATAGACAAACACATCTTCTGCTAGGAAATGATAAACTTAGAAATAGGATTATGTAATCATACATTGTACTTCTGCAAGTTTTCCAGCCTGTCATCATTTCCATGCTCAGAAAAGTTGAGAGAGAGAGAGAGAGAGAGAGAGAGAGAGAGAGAGAATTTAAAAAGCCAGTGGTAAAGACTCCCAAAAATGCATGGGAAATGCATGACGTGAATATTATTTTGTGTATATATAGTATATTTGCATTTTTCTACTTTTCTGTGATTAAATGCCCTTTTTGAGTCTGTTTTTCATTTGGATTATATACCATTAGATTTTTTTCTTCTTAATGTTTGCTCTACATTTGAGATGATGGGGTTCTTTGTTGTTGCAATGATTCATGTGTGATTAGTTGTATAATTAATTATCATTTATGGAATGCCATAAGGCAAGAATCTGCATGTATGCATTATTTATTTATTTTTTTAATTACTGTAGTGATTCATTCAAATATTCAATTTGTTCATTAATTTTAACGTGCAAGTTCAGCATCTGCTATGTACTGATTGATGCAAGATATTATTCGTTTTTTATTTTACTTTTTTTCACAAAGCCTATAGGCAAAAACATGACAAGACTGGCTCCAGCAACACTCTCTTGACCTCACTAACAGTAAGCAATTAGTATATGGTACATTAGCTAGGCCTATATATTGTATGTGCATGTGTTGTACATTATGTGCATATCCCATTTACAAAAGCCTTGCTCCCAAATTTACACCCTTTTACTCCAGCACACAAAGGGTAAAAAGACAATTGTGTCTCCACAGACCTGGTGGTCTCTCCATAGGCCAGTTACAGCTGCAGTAAACAGATGCTGATGTCTCTTATTCTTGCCTTTGGGCAGCACATGTCTCTATCTTACAACTTGTTTCTCTCTTTAAAATGTACTAGAGAAAGAAACAAAATGGAGGAAAGAAATGCCAGTTAAACCCTCAGCTGCTGTTCTGGCACAAAGAGAGAAGGCTCCATCTTTTGTGTCCATGAATACTTGAGGCCTGTCCCGTTATTACAGACCTCCGGTCCCACCTCTGCTTTAGATCTTTATTGTTTTCCTTTGACACCAATGTGGTGTCTGGCATGTCAGTACTGTGCCAAGAGTCCCGGCTTGAGTTACTCTTAAATCCCTCCCCTTATATATATATATATATATATATACACGTCATTTTATGGAGATACAACTTTGCCAACATGATAATGCTCCTTCAGATTTTCCCAAAAACTGGGATGTAAGTGGTCAGTGGGGTTTGTCAAGAAAAATAGGGTTAAATCAAACTTTTAAACTGAATAAACTTTCAAATTCAGCTCCTGAGGTAGTTTAACCCAAGTTTTATGACTAGAGGACTGGTTTTCACAAAGTGATAAATGGAAAAAAAACAGCAACAGCAAAAAAAAAAAAAAACTTACCATCTGAGCTAACTGTGTCTCCATGTCCAGGGTATCCTCCCTGTCCTGTGTCTCTGTAATCCACCCAGTTTATTCCCTCTAGACTGTCATAGTTGGACGGAGAGTTATCCTGCACTGGTACCACGGTGAAATGGGGCATGTTTTCATCCGTTTAACATGAGTATCTGTCTCTCTGTTTTTCTTCCTTTGGCAGATAGCACGTTCCCAGCTGAACTCTCCCTCAAATCTCCAACACATTCCTATAGTCTTCCCTCACTTCCTCTCAATCCATTAGCATAGTCCCCACCTTCTTCCCCCGGCCCCTCCTCCTGTTCAGACAAATAGAGAGGCTCTGACACTTTGGCTTGTACCACAGTTTCCTCTTGCTCTTTCAGTTGTGTATAGCTCTCACTCCGACCCGGCTTAAAACATGAATCACAATCTTGACGAGGAAAATAACCATTATGTGTGATAAGTTATTTCATCTTTCAGCTGTTAAAAACTCAGATCTATTCGTGTTTGTATAAAGATTATATGCTAAAATTATTGTACCATTAATAGGCTAAAGTCTCTCTCAGAGTTTTCTGCTTTACAGGGAAACCTTCTATGGATTTTGTCTGCATGTCAAAAGGAAATGGTAAATACCTTGGCAAGACATGAGTGTACACACAGCAGTCTGTTCCAACAAGTTAATAGGTAACAGCTCAGTCACACACATTCAAAGAAGAGTAATAGTTTTGAACAAGACCAAATATATATGGGTGTGCACCAAAATTTAGACATCATACTGTAGGCATTATCAGCATATCTACTGATAACTAGAGTCTGTAACTTTGTGATTGTCTTTTCTTGCAAGATATTTGTCTTTAAGTGATACACAAGGGAGTTGGTGTCTGTCAGTTTAAACATTTACTTTTAAACAACTGCATGCAACAAGGCCACAAAAGATGTGGGATCGTTGTAGTAGTCTGTAATTAAGGTTTCCATTTTTGGTTGCCTAAAGCCAGATCCTTCTGTCGTCCTGCCCAAAGCAAGCTAAATGCATTTACATTTTTAAGAGACTATAAAAAGTATTTGTGACCCTGAACCACAAAACCAGTCTTAAGTCGCTGGGGTATATTTGTAGCAATAGCCAAAAATACATTGTATGGGTCAAAATTATAGATTTTTCTTTTATGTCAAAAATCATTAGGGTATTAAGTAAAGATCATGTTACATGAAGATATTTTGTAAATTTCCTACTGTAAATATATCAAAAATTAATTGTTGGTTAGTAATATGCATTTCTAAGAACTTAATTTGGACAACTTTAAAGGCGATTTTCTCAATATTTGGATTTTTTTTGCACCCTCAGATTCCAGATTTTCAAATAGTTGTATCATATCCAAATATTGTCCTATCCTAACAAACCATACATCAATGGAAAGCGTATTTATATATATATATTTATGACATATAAATTAAAAAAAAAAAAAAAAAAAAGATTTATGTTTTGTGATCCAGGGCCACATTTGCAAGACACTTTTGTGTTTACAGTCTTCAAACACTTATAATGTGTTTTCTACATTTAAATGTTACACTACCATTCAAAAGCTTGGGATCGATAATTTTTTTAATGTTTTTGAAAGAAGTCTCTTATGCTCACCAAGGCTGCGTTTATTTGATAAAAAAAAAAAAAAAAAAAAAAAAAAAAAAACAGTGAAAGATATTTTTAAATATTGCAATTTCAAAATAATTGCTGTGGACCTCTTTGCATTTCATGTTTGTACATATTTATTTTTATATATTTTTTTAAGTTATGATGCAATAAAAATTAATACAAGAAAAAAGTTATTGTTTACTGTTTTAAAATATTTTTCAATTTAAATATTTCTTTGATGGCAATGCTGAATTTCAGCAGTCTATAGTGTCACACGATCCTTCAAAAGTCATTCTTATATGCCGATTTGGTGCTCAAGAAACAGTGTTATCAATGTTTATTACAGTTGTGCTGCTTAACAATGCTAATGTAAAGGTTGCACTTTATTTTACAGTACATATACTTACATGTACTTATAGTGTACTTATCTAAGAAAGTTCTGGTAATACAAGGTAACTACATGGGGTAGGGTTAGGTTTAGGGGTAGGTTCAGGGTTAGTACCTAGTTATTACATAGTTATTGTAATTACTATAATAAGTACATAGTATGTACATGAGGAACAGTACTGTAAAATAAAGTGCTACCAATGTAAATGTATATAAAGTACAACTTTATATATCATCTAAAATTATACAATTGTAAAATATTTTTACTATAGTGTAGATGTGTCTACTTGAAATGTTACACAACGTAGTAGTATTTACCACTTTGACGTTTTAATTAGGGATGCATGAACTTGGAATTTTGCCAATATCCAATATTTTTCAACTCATTTTAGACAATTGCCAATACCGATATATATTTCCTTTTAAAACGACACCAAGTCTCTCCTGTGCAGAGATTATAAACAAATTTCTTTTAATTTAGGTTTGAGCAAAATAACTTGATAGGACTAAATAAACATTGTTAAAATTCTATATCTTTTTTAATGACAGTACATTTAAAGCTTTGAAAATAACACCAGTTTACTTCCTCCAGCAACCACAAGAGGGCGTTGATTGCTTAGTAGTGTTTACTGTATAGTAAACATTGAAGCACATGAAGTTTGACCCACTACTATTACATAAGGACAGATACAATCATATTTCTCATAATTTTTTATAAAAACATAATCTTAAATTATGTTTCCTACTGGACTTAAATCAATTGCTTTTTTGAGGCTGATTTTATAAAGTGCAGATTCCCAGGAAGTACAGAGGGTTCCAGGCTGTAGTCTGAAATGGCCTGTTGATCCGACAGTGAAGAACTGTCTAGCCAAAAGGACATGCTCGGCCAAGCAAGTGTGAGGCCCATCAGTTCTGTGGTCCTACGAAAGTGAGAAAAACATTTCCTATTTATCAAATTCCTTTATCACACTGTCATCTGAGTGACTTATCATGCACCTGCAGTCTTCAAATTAAGTTTCAACCTCTCTTCTCAAGTCCCACAGCTTTGAAACATTTTCTGAAATGATTTGTTGGAATAAGTCAACAAAAAAAAAAAAAAAAAAAAAAAAAAAATTATATTTAATTGCACCATAAGTCCCTTCAGGAATTTGCAGTCCTATTAATTCCCATCTAAACAGTCACTTTCACTGACAGAGTGTTATTCACTGAGAGCCAGATAACACCAAAATAAATGTTAGCTGGTTCCGCTTCAAGCAGACTTACAGACCAGCATTGTCTAAGAGTCTTACAGTGTTTTTAATAACTATCCAGGTATTAAAACGTACTTATATAATAAAGACTAAAGAGGACTAGGGTCTCTCAGATGAGGCTGTATAGCCTACATCATGGTGTGTTTGTAGAGGGTCTGCGTGTTTACATTACACTGCTGAACATCGCGCAACTCTCTCCAGTGTCTGAATTTGCTCTCTCGTTCACTGAACTATCCACAGGCTTTAACCTATGCCCCCATGACGCTTTGCGCATATTATGGTGGTAAAGAATAAACAGAAGATTTGTTCCGTAAACAGAATAATATGTAAGGGATAATCACCAGTAAGCCGTTGATTATCCTGCTTATTCCATGGTCATTTGCCAAGTTAGCCGAATAGGTAAAAATTGTGGTTATTTTCATCAGTTACGGCTCGCTAGCTCTAGCATTCTGCTCGCTTTAAATCAGAAACAGAGATGAAATAGTGTGGTAAAACTACATCTATGTGAATGAATTATTGCATTTATTTTAATGAATTATCGATTCAAGAGAGAGATGACAGTTGTGTGTGTGAATTACCTGCGTCTGTGCATCTCTTTCTACATAGGCCTACAATGATGTTTACTTCGATTTTACCTTGTTGCTTAGGAAGATATTGTAGTGATCTAGTATCTATGCTATTTTATTAATAAAAGTCAAGGGGCAGCACCAGTAAGTTACTATGTATGCGCAGTGCGATCTGCAATCTCCGACCCCTCTCACCGTGTTTGTTTAAGTGCGAGTGGTGTGTGTGTGTGCATAAATTAAATTCTTTATAAAAGTTAAGAGTCAACCACACCTACCTAAAACGGCTCGTTCTAACATGCCCCCACATGTCTACGTCACGATGTGGGAAGATTTGCATAACACTGCCCAGATGTTCACGCAAAGAAAAGAGGCGTAACTTTGATTCTCACTGTAGTATTGTTGCTGCCGCTGCCGCTGTGGAGATGCTGTGTGTTTCATTGTGAAAACGCAACTGCTTTGTTTGGCCTTTCAAAAGAGGACGATATCTGCTTCGTCATGCCTAGAGCTGATCCGTGCTGGTTGCTGAAGAAATACATCAACTTTGCACTGTGAATCACTGGATCGGCTCTCACTGTGGACAAAGCGGACTCCAGCCTGTGGTTGCCCACCGTCCGCTCCTTCGTCGAATCTACCAGCCGCACCGTTCTCAAACCCAACGGCCGCCGCTCACTCTAGCCTGCCGCATGTGACACTGTGTTTCGTTGTGAAAACAAAACTACTTTGTTTGGCCTTCCAAAAGAGGACACAACTAGAAAGCAGTGGTTAAGTTGTTTTTACAACACTGTTCCAGAACAGTTCAACCCAAATATTCAGATGTGTGCAGCACATTTTGCAGAGGATGGGGACTGTTTCCTGTGAGGGTAGCCTACAATGCCGGTGTCTGTTTCTACAAAGTCGGGCAGTTAAAACTTTGCAAGGACAGTCTGGCGCTTCTGACTCACGTTTTTTTTTTTTGGATTTAAAGAATTTGCCACTGATGATTCAGACACGAGTTTTGAGCAGTGTAGAGTAGTGCTTTGTTGTTTCTCCAGACATGGTTTCATGTTTACACAGCGCAATACACAATGCAACGTGTAAAAAGACAGTATAAGTCATTATAATCAGTAATTATGTCCCCACTGGATGCAACAGATGCCTCGTTTACAATGGGTTTTACTGTTTTTGTCTTGTCATTCCGAGCATCACAGTATGTTAAGGGGCATAACATTTCTGTCACATGCTTGAGGTATTGAGCCAATCACAACACACTAGATAGCTGGGCAATCAGCGTACACCTCGCTTTTGAGGCATAGAGGAGAAACAATCATGTACATTATGTGGAAAATAATGTGTTTTTTGAACCTTAAACTGCTTAAACACATCGCATTACACCAAATACACAAAATAATGTTCTTTTTAGCAACATCATATGACCCCTTTATGCAGCTGACTTGTTGCCTCGCTGCCTTATCAGTCGGACTTTGCAGGCAGCGTTTGTGCATGAAGGCACCTCCCTAAATTGATTTTGGAAAGGCTACTGAGGCAGCATAAACGTCTAAAGCACAAGACACACTGCATGATTTTCAGCTATCCCATGAAAGATTGGCGTCGTGAAATAATCGTGATTTCTGTGATTGTGGCTCCTAAATGGTGGTCCTACAGTATGTCTTACAGTGAGAGAGGTTCAAAGAAGGCTGTTGTCACGTCTTGAGACCAAAGATTTTTTTACCAAAGATTTTACATTTTATGACAGTGTCAGAAATTCAGCATTATCTTCGCAGTGTGTTTGCTGCTACGATATGTTGACTGACCAGCCAATAAAAATGCATCATGAAATCAACGCGGCACGATGCTAAAACATAAAACTTTCTCTTCCAAGAACTATGCATACTGAAAATAAAAGTAAACACATAAATAAAACAAAAATTTGCTTGCTTTATAACGTTTCATTGATAACACAGACTAACTAAGAGTCTTGTAGCCATGAACTAGCTCACCTTACAACTAATAGCCAAAACAGTAGCATTAGCTACTTGCATGAAAAATATAAAAACACAGACACATAATAGACATAATTTAACTTTGATGAGTTTAACTACAAAGTAGGGATTGCCGTCACAAAAATAAATGAAGTATAAAAAGTAACTTTCTTACCTCAAAATTACTTTCTCTCCTCTTAAATATGCGTTGTCTACCACAGGTCTCTACTTCCTCACATGTGGAATAAGGTTCCTTAACTTGTTCCTTATTTGATTTTTTTTTTTTTTTTTTTTGTAACTTTTTTTTTTTTTTTTTTTTTGTAACTTGAAATTTGTTTTGTGATAACTGTGTATATTTAATTACTAATTTTCCTCCAAAAATAAAATCAAAAGTTGTTAAAAAACATGCAATTACACAACCTGACCACCAACATTCAGACATCATTTTAGTCATTTTGAGATCATATGTCATGGGGGAAAAAAAACACAGGATAGTGGGATATTATAGAATACAAAACTGATCAGATGAGTCTATCTCAGTAAACAGGATGTGACACAAAGTAATCATAGCATTTGATGTGCTTCCTACCACTGGGCAGCATTTTCAGCTTTCTAACACTGTCAGGGTAAAGGGGCAACAATCACAACTATGTAATATTAACTATATTAAACATTTAATATATTGTACAAGCATAACATGTTAGTAATGAGTTCCACAAGTTTTCAATACCTTTGGTATATGATTATTAAATTTTAAATATTACTTTGTCCTTTTGTGGGATACTTCCTTATGATTGAATTTTGTGCAGAAATTTCTCACAATTTTTATTCACTGCACTACACTGCACCAGAAGTTGCAGTGCCCACAGAAGATATGTTCACACCAGGTGTAAACGGGACCAAGGATTAGCTGCTCTACCCTGTAGTACAGACAGGATAACAGTGTAACTTCCTTCTCTTGTGGCCTAGCAACAAAACTGAAGCAGCCTAGATGTGACTGGGCAAAGACAGAAAAATTCAAGAAAGTAAGTTGGAATGCAATGAGACACTTGTTCAAAGTTACAAAAGCACAGAAAGTATATTTTCTTTGCTTTCTCTGTGTTTCTGTTTGTCCCCTAAGCCTGAAGGGGTGAATATATCATCTGAATCAGTCCACCACCACTGTGGTCCCTGACATCCAGACTCCAGCCAGTTCTGTTTGTTTTCCTTTAATGTTGCTCTTTTCACAGATGTTGATGGCTTTTTCACATGGGGAAATACTCCCTGTGATGTCGCATCACATTTGCTGGTGTTTGATGATTATGTAATGACATGCAGTGTGATTTAGACATCTGATAACAGAAGTGATTGCAGTACCGTTTTATTCAAATCTCCCAAGAAAAGACCATCATTTTGGATTGATTGTTCCTCTGATGCTAGTGGTGGACTTCCCACCATCTCAGTGAATCACTCAAAGGAAACTGATTCTGAGAAGAAGAAGAAGAAGAAAAAAAGGGGTGAGATGTGGAGATAATGAGAAAGTGCATACAACATGAAAGTGCGCCGTTTCTTTTTTTCTGCAACCAACAACGGGCATTTGAGTGCTCAGAATTAACATTTAAGACCAGTTTCAAATGCAAAAACAGAGACACACCTTTTGATGGTTTATTAAAGTCAATAACATATATTAAAAACAATACAACTTTGACAATGATTCTGCCAGCAAGAATGTAGCAACTGAATTTGTAAGCTTTGTGTGAAAAGTTTAAAATTGGTTTTGTACTACAAATAGATGAACTCAAAAGTTAAATTAACAAAATGAAGTACCCCCAAATGAACCACTGAATTGCTCTTTCAAAAAAACAAAACAAACAAACAAAAAAAAGCACTCATTTCCCAATCCCATTTCTTAATCTGGAAATCAGTGAAACTATAATTACTGCTGTCGAGTTTACTCTGTGCTATAATTAGTTTACTTTGAAAGCCTCTTTAACTGTTACTACTAAATACATAACCAAGCTGGACAGTCATAGGAGACATTACACAACCTTTTAAACCTGAGGAGATGGTGACATACTTGGCCTATTTTCATTTTAGTTGTCACAATTAATAAGAATATTCACAGAAACATTTATAGAAATATTTAGATTTTTAAGGGTATTGACAAGTTGATGCTTCCCCTTGATAGATAGAAGTTGATAGACTTGATTTTTTGAAGCACACATACACAGGTTTTGGAGGAGATCTTTGTTATTTGGTGAACACCCTCCTCACTGTCAGTCTCAATGTTTGTTTTGGCTCCTGAGGGCTTCCTGAGTCAAATGTGTCTCAGGTTTGGAACAAGAACATAAGACTGCAAGTTCTGCCTTGAAACAGGGTTGTTATGTGTTTTTAGTTTAATTCCCTTCCAGTGAGCTTGACTTGCACTGTGATCTCTTGACTTATACTGAGACCAAACTGCTAGATAGTAACAGTTTTTGTTAATGTTGGAAAGTGTGTTGTTAATAGATAAATTGATATTTCATAATCACTGTTGACCAAATGAACTTTCACCCATTTTTTTCTTAATCACGTGCACTTGCTTACGTGAGAGACACGTGTCATGCCTGATGGCAAATGTCCACAATAACCTTGGGAAAAAAGTTCTGTTTATATCTCATTTCCTCTTGAGTTTCATCTCAGTAAATGTTCTTAAAGTCAATGTCATGCACTTTTGATACAAAAACATTTCAAGGCCATTTTTTTCCACTCTTTTCATCTGTAAACTTGAGATAGTAAAACACACTAAAATTAAACTAACTAAAACAGTGATGACATGTCCTTGACACTTAAGATGTGTCAACAGGCCCTCACAGCAGACAAAACACTAAACTTCTGTACCGGAAGCATGCATGCTATGTAGTTTTAAACAAACCTATGTAGTTTTGTAGCTGATGTCGTTCGCTGGCAGACAGCAAGTGTGCTTCCATTGCCAAACACTGGTCTGGTGTAAGAATGAGTAACTGTTCTACTCCCCTAGTGCTCGGACCAGGCGGATTTCCTTCTGCATTTGTGAGGCAGTTTTAAAGCAGTATATCAAAATAACCCCACTGAACAGACCAAGATAGAACATGTTATCAGACTAAACAGCTGATAGGATGTGTGATTGTTTCCTTTGGACAAGTCTGAACTACCGGAACGTCTTCATGAAAAGCTTTACAAAAGGCTTTCTGATTCAATGGACAGTTATTACGTCAATTCATGTTTTGTATAACATTTTTGTATAACTACAAATTCTCAATTGGAATATTTCTCCTTCTTTGTTTTCAGTTTGCAGTTATCCCAGTAGCTTAGCATAACACTAAAGTCAGCCTGCTAAAATCACGGCAGAGGGCCTCAGCAAACTTTCAAGGGGCCGCAGGGTGACTTTATTTTAATTAGATAAAAATAAAAATAATGTAATCTGAATTTGCATTTTCCTCTCCTTAAGTAGGAATACCTGAATCAGAATCTTGAATTATGGAATCACAAAATGAATTGTAGTTAATTGTTTTTCTATACAAACACTCCCAGTTTCTGTTAAGGAAAAAAACAACAACAACAACATTGTCATAATTACAAGAGAAATACTTAACCAGTATGAGGGGTCATGGATTATTGTGTTGGTGAAGTCAAGCCTTCAGATCATAAAGGCTGAGAACCACTGCACTATGCAATTTAGCACAGGGATAACAAGAAAAAGCATTTTGATTATCTAGAACTAAATACTTGCATTAAATGATTTTGAGTAAGCTTTAGAACAGGGCTGAACAAACTCAGTCCTGGAGGGCCGGTGTCCTGCAGAGTTTACTTCCAACCCTAATCAAACACACCTGAACCAGCAAATCAAGGTCTTGCTTAGTACTTGAAACTCCCTCACTCTCAGAAAAAAATTTACAAAAGCTGTCACTGGGGCAGTACCTTTTCAAAAGGTACACTTTTGTACTTTTTAGGTACCAATATGAACTCTTTAGGTACAAAGGTGTGCCATTTGAAAAGGAACCACCCCAGTGACAACTTTTGTACCTTTTTTTTTCTGAGAGTGCAGGCAAGTGTGTTGAGGCAAGTTGGGGCTAAACTCTGTAGGACACCGACCCTCCAGGACTGAGTCTGGTGACCCCTGCTTTAGAAGGAGCTACTGCTTGTGGCCTACTTTCTTAGTGCAGGATTTTGTTAGAAGACATGCAATTTGCGTCAATTTTTTAAAATTTATTTTAATTTTTTTTGAATCACGCATGCCACATTAGAGAGCATCAGAGTATTTCTCTTACATTTTATTTTAAATCATATATTATAATACATTGCAATTCCAGATGAAGTTACCAGCCAACTGAGTTTTATTTAATTGACTTTTATATAGACAGTTTTTTCTTACATTTGGTGCTTGTGGAGAGTTTAAATTTGGACCCTTCTTTTAATAAAATATGGGAATATACAGTAGGAATGTAGTTGTAAAGATTGTTGCCCAATCCCGTGTGTAACAGTACAACATTCTGCATTAAAGATCATTTAATCCACTATTTTACTTCTGAAGTAATTAGGGAAGACTGATCATTCAGTAAGTTTGTACACTCCTAAGATGAGCAAGAGTTCTGTGTGTCTTCTTTAGCTGGAGACTCAAAATTTCATTTGGACTGGATTACATGGACCGAATGTCTTAAAGTGATTTATGTCCAGGGATTCTCAGACAGATGATTGCAATCTTTAAAAATTCATAATAAAGACTAGAACCCAGGGCTTTACTCTGTCAAATTCAGATGCCCTGATGCACAGTGACGGTGCATCGTTTTCCATTGTTTATTATGTCTAATTGTAAGTTAAACTATTTGTTAAGCTACCTACTGTGGTAACTGTGGTCTGTGGTAAACACAATACGACAACTAGACAAATGTTTGAGCATCTTTTCTCCAAATAATTTACCGAATGCTCCATTGCTCCTAGAATGTTATTTATAGTCCAATGTTATGAGAGTCCAATTAGTCGTAGATTTTGGTTTAGTCCACAAAGTCTGTACTCAGTGCCATGTCTCCTTTTTAAGCCTCAGTGGGAGTCTATTTGATGACAAGTGTGCTTCTGTGCTGTCTTGTTTTATTAGGGCAGAAAAACAACTTTGATTGAGTGTGCTTCTCAGTTAACCATGTAACAAAAACACCCAACTCAGTGTTCACAACTTCATTTAGGCCTGTGTGTGTATGAACATACATGGGTGTCTCACTTTTGAACATCAAGATATGACAATTCTCTTTGTCTCTCTTTCTGCGTGTCTTTCTCTATTATTTCTAAATTTGATCCTATTTTTTTCTACCAGTTTACAACTGCCAATTACTTACACACCAGGGAGTCCTTGAGACAGGAAAATTCCCACAGCAATACAGTGTTTCTGATGTTATCAGTCAGAGCTTACATCTTTGTTGTAAAAAGTCTTCTGTCTCTGCTTTTAACTTGCGTAATCTCTGCCTCTGCTCTGCTCTCCTACACTCTCCAGGAACCAATGATCACATCCTATACGGAGAGATCAGCTTTCTTTCAGCAGATATTTAAACTTTGCCAGAACCCGTTTTCAAATATGCAAATGTGTTTCAATAATGTCTACTGTATGGGTTATTATTATTATCGTCAGTCATCGGCTGATATGGAGTAATATCCCACAGGCTGGGAAATGGACTCCACAAAATCCATAAATATTAACTGAAATAAAATAAAAATAAATTAATAATAAAAAATTAAAAAATAAATAAATATTTAAGCTTATTTTATTTCAGCTAGTTGTAAGAAAGAGAGCATTTCTCATTTTGTTTAGTTAAATAGCTAAAACTAAATTAACAACTAAAACAAAATAACAACATGTTAAGAAAAATTATAAAAAATGACAAAAACACAACATAGTTAAAAGAAAAGAGAAAATTTATAATATAATATCATATCACTGATTCTCAATACATGGAGCATAAATGTGTTAATGTTGAGGTAATTATATGTAATTATAAATTGCCTATCAATAAGTATTTATTTATTTAGATTTTTTATAACATTATCAGACATTAAAAAGAATGCAGAATGTAGAGTTCTACTTGTGTACAGTTTATTTACTACTAAGTGTCTCAAACACACTGTGAGTATCTGCTGCTTGTTTTGTGAGCAATATGCATCAGGCGATGAGCAGGCTGCACGTGGTCCGCAGGAGGAGGTTTGAGGTTTGAGAACTTTGTCTGAAGTCACAAAAGTTTTGGTGTTTGAGGGAGTAAACAGGAAACACAGCTGAACATCACCACCAATCTTTGCCCAAGAGAGCGGAACAGAATCATGGCAGAAAGGAATGGTGGGTAATTAAAAGCACCCTCAGTGGCCGCAGTCGCTATTACTGTAAATTCCACAGCATGCGTTGAGCCAGTTAGAGAGTTTTCTTCTGGCTGACTGAAACCTATCAGTCCTGCATTAGCTTCTCACTTTCAACGATCAGATAACCTATAATGCTAAGCTCTCAAGCTTATCTGAATCATTGAAATTAACCATACAACATTAATTAAAGCCTGAGCAACACAGAGACTCATTTCTGAGCTTGCATTTTATGTATTCTAAATATGCACAACATTTAAAATGTTTAGGTTATTAAAATGTTTTTCATTTTATTAATAGCAATTTTAATACTACTACTACTACTAATAATAAATTCTGTTAATAATAAAATATATTTTTATTAATAATTAAATTGAACATTTAATTATTATAATAATGTGATAGAATTATTATTAATATTATTATTATGAATAATCATCATTTGTATTAAAAAAATCAAACTCTGGTACTTAAAAAGTTAGTTTTCTTTAGTTGTATGTTTGTTTGTTTGTTTGTTTGTATGTATATACAGTTTTCCAGGAGACAAAATATATAACATTCAGATTGTAAATTACTTCATACATATTTAGGATTTTTTTTTTTTTTTTTTAAATGCAGGATTCGGGGAAAAAGTAATAGTGCATCCATTGTTTTGAATTTCTCCAGACAACAACAAGGCTTATCTGGGGGCTGCAGTCCTGCTACACATGCAACATGTTTGGCCCACTGCACTGGAAACTAAATGGAATATTACCATCTATCGGAAAACAAAATTTAATATCCCTCATGTTCGCCAGCATCAGTTAACTGCAATCAGCATTGCAAAGGTAACTGGCTGATCCACCCTAGCTGGACTATGGAGTCCATACTTTTACTCTCTGGCACAGCCTAACAAAAATAACCACTGGGAGTATTTACTCTGCTGAAGAAGACCATTGATTCCTGGCTTCCTCTGTTACACCCCAAATAGTCCCTGTTAAGGGAGGAAATGCCCTATAGTGACCCTGTTTTCTAACATTTAGAGATGTAGCCCTCTTACAAAAAGCCATAGCACTGGCAGATGTTATTCCAAAGGGAAAACAGTAATGGAAGTCAACTGCGTAATACTGCTGTTTAGAAATCTAATACTATGTTCAGCAGAACCTGTGACCTACTATTTGATGATAGAAAGGAAGCAAAAAAAATGACCTCTTATCAGTATGGTGCACCTGGATTATCATACAACATATTTTGTTAATTTAATTTTCTTGTAGTGTCAGATGCTCACACTCGGTCATTCACTTATTTACATATTCTGAGGAAATGCTCACATGGATTCTAAGTTGATCGTTTGTTAGTGGTGCTTAAATCGAAAATTCATTTACAGTCTTTGTGGAAAATTGTGATCTGTTAATTAAAAATAATGAGAGGAATTACTGGGAAATGATTTACCACTAGAAGCGTTTCTTGTTGTCAGCAGAGTTATTCATTTTTGCTTTTGCTAAATGTTGAATTAATCTTCTTTGGACAACAACACACTCTCTGTCTCATTTGCCGGATTTAGGTCTTCTCTGGCTGTCGACAGAAAGTATAGATTTTATCAATGCGGTCACATGGATTAATCTTCAGCGATTGGATTACGAGGAGAGAACAAGGCCCTCAATATGAAGAGAACCAAAAAACTCTTTAATTGCATTACAGCTGCAGAGAGTCTGCAATTAGCCTGCTGTCTGCGGAGAGCCGGCTTGACTTTTATTGACTAGGCAAATTTGATGAAGGTTTGTGGTTTTGACCTTTTTGGTGCATTGAGCAAGAACACAGAGCAGACCACAGCAGATAAGATGAATAAGAGTGGGGGAAGAGGAGAGAATGAAAGACATAAGCAGAAGGAAAGAGAAAGTGTTATCAGTGCTGAAAATCTTCCTGTATCAGAAGTGCTGGGAGAACGGAGTATGGGAATTCAGAACAGGTCATCTCTCTCTCATCAGGGAAGGACACACAGACCGGAATAAATTAGTTTAGGAGGATGACCAAACCACGAATAAAATAAAAGATATCCTGCAGCTGTATTCATGTTTATCCTTAGTTAGTTTTATCCTGGGAAACACTACACTAGACATCCTAAAGATTTGTAATTGATCTTGTCTCTGCTAACAAAGTTGCTTTGGTTGCTTTATTATAATTCATAGAAATTCATTAAACAAACTGTTACTGTACCATTCACATCTCATTCAACCCTCAGCATACTCTGGAATGACCTAAAATAATCACGAGGGAATAATTTCGTCTATCAGAAATACTGACAATTAATGCAATTCAAATAATTCTTTACATTAAAAATGCAAAAGGTCTGACAAATAATCATAATTATATTTAGCAAAAAAATCAATAAACTTGTCTTAAATCTATTTGAGTCAAATTTAGTCAGCATATTGCAGCAGTTTTCACCCAACAAGATCACCCTTAAATAATGTTAATCTTTTTTTCAGAACTGTTTATAGCTTGATTGGAGTTTTTACTCTCAATACACTCTGATATTGGTTGGTTCTTTGAGGTTTGTTCATAATATATATATATATATATATTTTTTAAATAATGTTTTTCCTGTCCCTTCAAGTCTGCATCCATATCTGTGTTGCAGAAGCTTGTAATTTTCTCTCCTTCATTCCTTATTTTCTTTCCCAAGATAAGAAACTGAAGCAGAATAAAGCGTCTAATCTCCTTTCAGGCACTTAATACCTGCTGTCTCCTGCTCATGTCTGTCTGTCTTTCAGACTAATTGGTGTCGTTCCCTTATTTTTATTTTATTATATATATATATATATATATATATAATATATATATATATATATATATATATATATATATATATATATTATATATATGCAATACCCCATAAAGCCTTACAAAATTGTCAGTTTTTTTATTTTTATTTAATTAATTAATTTGTAAATGGAACACTTGTGAGTCATATAGTATGATATATCGAGCTCATACTTAAGGTGGGGAAAAACTCCTCAGTTTTATTAAGCGGCCCAAACATATGCAATTTGGTGCAGTTGCTGATAATTATATGGCCAAAAAATAAGACAAAATTATGATAGCTTACAATGCAAATCAATGAGATCTTTTAATAATATAGCAGACATAAAGATGATAGTTTTATGATTTATAATTTATAATGACTGTAATTTTAGAATTTATAATGATATAAAGTTCCTTCAGTCCAGTAGGTGTTGATATTACTAATAATATAAAAGTCATTCTTAATTTTACTTTGGAAAAAAATAATAAATATTTCAGAGCAAAAAGACTGAAGGGGATTGTTTTTAGAATTACACTAAAAGGTCATTTACTTGCTAAAAAAGTATCAAAACTATCAATCAGACAACATTAGGCATATAGTAAATTGTGCCTAATAGGTTTTGATCACATTGATAATTTGGAAGCCTTAGATATTTGTGTATCAAATATGATACAGTAGGCTTTATAGGTCTGATTAAGCAGATAATGAGCATATATATGCTAAAGAGGGAGTAATAGATTGTCAGTTAAAAAAAAAAGAAATAATAAGATTGGTTCATAAAAATGCTTGGTCTAGTGTCTGTACTGCAAAGACTCATTCAAAACAATTTAATAGACTCTGTTAAGTGGAAATTATGAGTCCCACTATGGATCAGTCAACCCATCTAACCCCAACTTTCATTGAATGTACTGAAAGAGAAAAGAGGAGAATCTTCCAGCTTATGAATTAGTGTTGTGTGGCAGAAAGGGGACACACGGTCGGCATCTGTGTAGCTAAGGCTCGTTGTACTGTACATCCGGCAAAAAAGGGTAAACAGAATGCACACAAAAAGCAGAATGCTATTGAGAGAGAAAGAAAACAGCACTGTCAGCCTGTGCTCAGCAGAATATAACACTTTGTAGTCTATTTATCAATATGACCAAGGGTCACAAAATGATGAGCACTGTCACGTTTGTGTGGTAAAAACAAAATCTCAACAAAAAATGCTCTAATAAGAACAGACAAAACACTGATTTTTATCTGTGTGTGTATTGGAAAGGACTTTATTGTTATAGTGTGCATACTGTATTTGAACTTTTTCATATATATTGGTCACTCACAATCAAAAGGACAACTTTGTTGTACACATTATTCTGTAAGCATCACTCAGAAATGCCAGAGCTGCTCCATTTACATTCATGTGGTTATGTCACCCCTGGTTACACAAAATAATGCTTTTCTGAATATTTATATATTTATCGACATTACACAGCATGATATAACAGTAGACACTTTGCTTAAAATATAATACATTCACGTTTTATAAAGAAATTGATACATAGAATATTAGATATATAACAAAAGAATATATTTGTGTCTCTTTATATTTCATAACCCACATATGTTGTTTGCTTCCTACCAGTGAACAAGTATTTTTTTTTTTTTTTTGCATTTCAAATGATTCTTCACAAATAAAACACAAACCAACATAACAGGAGTTGATTTTGACACTTTAAAATGTTAAAACATTTCCTTCAAGCAAAAAAGCCACAGTGAACCACAAAATGTATGCGTCATCTTGAAACACGGACAACTGCATAGACCACTGATATTGACTGGTTTGAAAACCTAAGAATCCTAATCTGTTATCTATACTCGCACACAGACACACACATCCCATACAAGGCATGAAATTCTCAAAGGGACCACATGATAATGGGATTGTACCACAAGAGCTCAATTAAATGAATTGTCAGTGTACAGTGTAAATAGATTTTCAATGTTTTGTCAAACAGTATTTAATCTAAATAAGCTAAACCGCTGCCTAGTGTATTGTAAACACTGTGAACATTGCTGCTTTACATGGTCAACTGGACTGTCTTGGGTTTAAAATATGATGTTCTATGTCTTTGATATGTTGCTTTTAAATCTATAACAAAATCTTTCTCTTGAAGGGGCAAAAACATTTTTGTGCAAGGTATTCAATATGTCATAATAATAATTGTTGCTCTGATCCAAGGGATGCCACAAGTAAAACTTAAAATGTTGATCCATTGACTCAATACATTAAAATCCCTCAATCTCTCAATGGGATGCTTTAGTCATGTAGAACGTCCCTGCACTCTCTTTATGAGGATGAGTTGCTTAGTGATGGGAAGTTTATGGCTAGGTAAGGCACTCACACAGCGGTGTGTCTGCTTTGTGAGGTGTGTCAAAAAGAAAAAAGATGTGCTTTTAAAAAGTGCTTGGTGGACCCTTGATATAAGCCAGCTGTTGCAAAGCCAAACCATTCTTGGGAAACAAGGTAAAAACTCACAGCTGCGCCCTATCATATACTGTAGCAATGGCTCAAAACCTCCAAACCTGTTACATGGCATGAAAGATTTCTTGGAATATCAAGGGGGTTTCCATTTCTCAGTGTGTTACCTAAACCTCTATAACTTGCACTATGAAATAGGGTGTGAGTTAACCTGTCACACCCACTAACTCCATATAAACACACACTGAACTTCCCAGCCATACAGGATAATATAGCTTCAGAATGATTTTCTGCTTACATTTTCACAAACAACGAGTTATTACCATAACAAACAAAACTAGGACAAAAAAATTATAAAAAGTAAAATACCTGTTTTACCCAAAAACTTAAGTATTTTGAGGTCTTTTGAGAGTTTGGACTAAAACCTAAGGGTATGATTTAAAAAGAAGTACAGGCACAATATTTATTTTGCCCTATAATATAAAGTGGGTATAGAAAAGAATCACCCCCTTCAAACTCCCCTATATAAATCACAATAAAATAATTTTGTTGCTTTGCAGCCTGAAATGAAGACAGATAGTCTTTGTTTTATCCAGCTGTATTTTGACTTTCATCTGTGATCAGCTGTGGTCATTTTGATTAGCTCAGCATGAAAGAGCTTTCCTGGAGCATTTCAGTCCTTGGTAGTGTAACTGAAACAAACAGTATTTCAGCAGTATTTAGTTAAACCACCTTTTGCTTTAATTACAGCCTTTACTCTGTTGGGATGTGTCTCTGTCTCTACTAAATTTGCACATCTAGACTTTGCAATATTGCCCACTCTTCTTTGCAGAACTGCTAAAGTTCAGTTAAATTTGATGGTGAGTGTTTGTGGACTGCAGTTTTCAAGTCATTCCACAGATTTTCAGTGGGGTTAAAGTCTGGGCTCTGACTGCAAAGACATTCACCGTTTTCTCCTTCAACCACTGTGTGCTCAGTTTTGCTGTGTGATTTGGGTCATTGTCATGTTGGAAAGTAAACCTTCTTCCCATTGACAACTTTCTGACAGAGAGTAGCAGATTTTCCTTAAGAATTTGATGGTATTTTTCCTTCAAGTGCTCCAGTCTCTGCTGTAGAGAAACACCCTCATAACAGGATATTACCACCTCCATGCTTTACTGTAGGAATGCTGTTATTCGGAAGCTGAGTTGTGTTAGATTTCTGCCAGACATATCATTTGGTGTTGAGGCCAAATTAAATTTTAGTCCCATCTGCCTCTGAAACTTCAACGTGCATTTTGGACAGATGTGACTGCACGTGGCCTGTCTTGAGGAGTGGCTTTTCCTCCAGTTCTCATCCAGTTTGGAGTGACGTCCTGATCCAGGGAGGGTCTGTGTTTTTCCAAATACATTCCACTTCTTAATAGACTTCACCGTACTTCTAGGCATTGATGAAACCTTTGAATTTATTTTATTTTATTTTTTGTATCCTTCTCTTGACTTGTGCCTGTCCACAACTTTATGCTGGAGATCTTCTGATGGGTGCCCATAGATGATTGCTTCCGTTGCACTACCAAGGACTGAAATGCTCCAGGAAAGCTCTTCATGCTGAGCTAATCGACATGACCACATCTGATCACAGATGAAAGGCTTTGTGTGCCATTGAGAAGGTGATAAGCTACATCTATTCTGTTTTTTATTTGACATGTTTGTTATATATTTTACTTGGATTTTAGATGTTGCACTAAGTAAACACAGCTGCATAAAACAAAAACTGTGTCCATCTTCATTTCAGGCTGCAAAGCAACAAAATGTGATTACATTAGGGGGGTGGGGGGTATTCTTTTCTTTACCCAAAATGTCAACCACTGAACTCATGGAGCAGACTGGACAGTACAGTGTGTGTATTGTTGGGGAACACACAAAGCCAACACTCCACTCTACTCCACTCTTCTCAGGGGACACTTTTCTCTCTCACGCAATAGCATTTGATGGCACTTCCACCTGACCCCTTCATCAGATGGATAACCAATGTCTGAGCTGGAAAAACAAGACAAAATGTACAATAGAAAAACTGTGAGGATTTTTCACTGTGACATGTAGTTATTTTAAAATAACTGTTGGTAAACACTACCTTTAGCATTTTCTTACCTTGAACTGCCTGACATTACCCTCTTTCACCAGGTGATGTTCATGTTCTGGAGTAATGCCGTAAGCTATCCTCTGCAATGGAGGACATTAAAAACAAAAATTTGGTCTAGCAGAAATAAACACTCAGCAATAATGAACCATAAATTTAAACAAAAACCTAATTATCGGCTCAGAAACAGATGGCAATGTGGCATTTTATTCTGCATATGTTAGATGATTTCTAAAGCCATTTAAGATAGCATGCTGCTTGTGGAAAATATGAGTGTAAGCACTGAGCCAGATGTCAATAGCATGTTTGTGGCTTTGGGAAGTGACGCATTTAGAAATGAAAACATCTCTCAGTTTTAGGACCACACAGAGTCATGAAGCAGATTTAAGTTATGGACAGATTTAATGAGGGCATTCAATGTATGATGAGATAGAAACAAGGAATCTGTTGGAGGTTCTGCTAGAAGTTATATCTGCTGGAGTGAAAATTTAAGAACTGGACCTAAGAGCTACTGTATATATGAAACAGTGAGTCTGAAAATGTATGTATATATCTTATTTTTTCTTCTCTCTTTTTCTGTTTTCAACTATAAATATGCCTCTTGCCAATGTGTGTCTGTGTGTACCCATAGCATTAAACCATATTTTTGGGAAACATTTATAGCATTTATAACTTGCTGTATGTAAAAACAATAGAAGTCCTTATTTAGTGTTTACTAACCTCCTTGAAGGTGCCTGGCAAAATAAGCAGTTTGTAGATGGCGTAGATTGGTACAAACAGCATGGAGGACAAGGCTATGGACCAGCCCACCATATTAGACCAGCGAGGGAAAATATAGTCATCATATCTCAGGTCGCCGGAGGTAACAATGCTGGCAATTACCGCAAGCTGCACAGAAAAGAAGTCAGGAACTACAGAAACAATAAGAGTGATTCACTATTCTATACAAAGGAACCAGTTTTGTCAGCATAAGAAAATAAAGCAAGTTATTTTTACTGGTTGAAACTATTCCAATTGTTTCCGCTATGTTCCAAGCACAACTGACCTATCGGTAAGCCCCGCCCCCCCTTAGTTACTGTTGCTCACTCGGACAAATAAACGGAGTTGCTCACTGTCTTACAAGGACAGCTGTCAGTGAAAACCTTCTTCCGAGGTGTTTCTGATAAAATTGGGACACAGATGGACCTTCAAGTGGGACTTAAATATGCAATGGAGGGATATATAAAAGATATTACAATAAATATGTAAAAATACAGATCAAAATGCAAAAGGGATAATTATGTTACTGTCGTCATGATCGCAATGACAACATCCCAGATCAACACCGTTCATATACTGCAGAGTAAGATCAAATTAATTTACATTTAACCAGATTAATATGGAGAGGCACTCTCATATAGACCTTCGTTTATGTGTTTTTGACTTTCACGGCAAGGTATATTACATGAGAATAGTTCGCTATTTAGATTTGTACCTTAGCATGGACTCACTAACTTTAACGCTAACATTAGCTAGTTTCAGCCAGAGATACTTTGCTGAAGCCAAGATGACATTAACGTTCTGCTTGAGCAGCTGAAAAGTGTAACTTAATGAGAGTATGACAACAAAAAAAAACATTTTTGTCTTCATTGTGATTGGGGTTAAACGCTTAGGGACATTTTGCTCAGTTTTGTTTGGGTTTAGGAAATGTATTAAATTCTATTGCCCATCCTCTTAGGATACCTGGAATCAGTGTTACAAGTACCCTAGGCACATCGTTTTTCCATTTTTTTTAGCATAAACACCATCAAACCGATGAAATCTTCGGATCTTCTAATGTTTTTATATGGCGCTGAAACCTAAAGATGTCTGGGTTCTGCTCCCCATGCAACTGATACTTGACTGCCATTGGCTCATCTGTGTTTGAGGGGAGGGGCTTACCGATATTAATTGAGTAAATTTTTAGGTTAACGGACAAAAAAGATTTAAAGTGTAATCTAATCAGGGGAAAGACAGATCAAGGACACATTCCTTAAGAGTCAAATTGAATCAGGTGTTATGTTTATACACCCGTTTCACTCACAAGTAAGAACGCTGGACTGACGAACTTCCAGCAAAGCCTCCAGTAGATCCCTGGTTTGAAGCCCATCATGCGTTCAATGTCCTCACTAAATCTGTCCACGCCTATGGTACAAACGCACACACACAAAAAAATGGCATCATCTGGACATCATTTTAAAATAAAAGTACCCTGAGACCTTTCTCTGAATTGAGGCTTCGTTTATTACAATATTAATGATGATCTGAACACTGTGTACTGTAATCTTAGACAGCACTGTTTTCAAAAGTCATATAATACAGTGTAAAGTAGAAATTAGAAGTTTTGGATCTCAGGAAGTGATGTATCAGTATGTAGCAATGATAATCTTGACATTTTAAAGTCCTGAGGCTTTAAACTATTTGTTTATGCTTGCTCTTTGGGCGAGGCAGGGATACTTCATATTCATGAAGTAGCCATGGATCTTGCATGAGTAAATGTATGAAGAATATTAAAGACAATGTTTTGGAATGTACAGTATGCAAAATTTTTTTGTTTGTTTGTTTTGATTCACAGAATACACAGGAGGACCATAATAAATGACCTCCCTCTCTTTACATGAGATGTCTTGCAGTATCTAGGACTGCATATGCTTTGGAGTAATTACAAAAATATATAAAGTTGAGAGAAATTATAATTTTTTGGTCAGTCTTCAGGCTTTCATTGTCCGTGGGTTCATAGCTCTAATCTTACTCACAATGTAATGCATTAGTGTGTTGAGGCTGAGTTACAGACAAGCTAAAAAAGCAGTGTTTCTCAGTCCTGGTGGAAGATGTATTAGCTCCACTGATAACTATTCAAAAGTAGCTGTGTATGCATGATACACACTATGTGGACAAAAGTATTGGAACACCTGAATATTACACCAAAAGGGACTTCTATGACATTGCAATTTGGAGTGTCTTTCCACAAGAATTTAAAGTGTTTCTGTGGGAATTTGTGTCCATTCATCCAGTAGAGCATTTGTGAAATTAGGTGCTGATGTTAAATGAGAAAGACATGGCTCATCATTTCTGTTCCAATTCATGCAAAAGGTGTTTGATAGGGTTGAGGTCAGAGCTACACACGTGTGGGCCAGTGAAGTTGTTCCACACCAAACTCATCCAACAATGTCTTCATGGACCTTGCGTTGTGTACTGGGGCAAAAATCATGCTTGAATAGAAATGGTTCTTCGCCAAACTTGTTCCACAATGTTGGAAGCATAGCATTATCAAAAATGTCTTGGTATGCTGAAGCATTAAGATTTCTCTTCACTGGAAGTAAGGGGCCTATCCCAACACCTGAAGAACAGCCCCATACCATTATTCCTTCTCCACCAAACTTTATAGTTGGCACAGTGCAATCAGGCAGGTAACATTCTCCTGACATCTGCCAAACCCAGACTCGACTAAGTCCTAAGACTTAGGAGAGTAAAGAGACCTTTCTACTGAGATTTATGCCTATAAACTGCTAGTGTCTTAAGGACTGTTCCACAGGTGCATGTGGAATAATTATTTGTGCAAATACGAAATGTACTAAACCTGTTACAGATTGCAGAAAACATTGATTTTACTTGTAGAAGCAAGAATCTCAGTCAGTAGTGAGTCAGGAGTGGAAGATGATCTTTAAAGACGAATGTTTGTTTTATATCTGCTCACCATAGAACCACGATACTCCAATGGCCTCAATCAGCACCCCAAATAGAATGGACGTCCCTGCAGCATACCTATCCAACAGGGTCAACACGAAGATCCCTCCCTGTCATGACCGAGATATGACAAAGACAAAATACTGCTGAATAAAGGACTTCTATTGATTAATTCATAATTGTATTGCTTGTATGTTAATTTGTGAGTATTCATCCATTTTCCCTGTTCGTGATATTAGTAATCCAAAAAAAAAAAAAAAAAAAAAATCTGCAAAGTGCTGTCAATAAATGTTGAAATGCTCCACAGTGTAGTTTCAACTGATGGGATCACATGCAAATGGATCACACCACTGATGTGGAATAAATATTATACAGTAAATACAGCAAAATATACAGTACGATACAATCCATCTCAAAAGCAAATTAAATAGGGATTATATATATATATATATATATATATATATATATATATATTATATAGATTTTAGTAATTTGATGTTTATAATATAAACAAGTATTTTCATATTGTCACGCTACTAAAAAACAGACCCAACAAACTTACATTTGTGATGCACAGAAGGGCTATTAGGAATGTCCCAAATGCTACAGCAAATGTAAATAATTTTCTATTTCTCTTCAGGATTTTGAAGTCATCTGACAGCCCAGTGATCACTGCCTCCATGCCACCCATCTAAACAGGACATTACATTAAATAAAGGGAATATGCTTTAGAATCCTAGCATTTTTGTTGAAGTATCAATTATTAGCAATTGCATTGTTTTTGTCTATTAAATTTTATGTGAGAAATAACAAGATTACTTTGTACTCACAGAACTGTCAATTCCAAGAGTCAGAAGCATAATGAAAAACACTATCGCAAAGAATGTGGATCCAGGTAGAGTTGAGATTGCTTCTGGGTAGATAATAAATACCAGTCCAGCTCCTGCACACAGATATAAACAATCACCTCACAGATCAGCAAAGGGACACTGTACAACTCCAGAAAAATAACATTGGTTAACCACAAAAGAAGAAAGAATAGTGCATGATGTAAAACTGAGAAACATGAAAAGGTTGAGTAATACACAAAGGTTCAAATAAAAACAGGACAGTGAGGTTGTAGGAGTCACAGACCTTCAGTGGCCACGTCCTTTATGTTGACATGATGCTGATGAGCCATATACCCCAGTACTGAGAAGACGGCAAACCCTGAGAAGAAACTGGTAATGCAGTTTATAGAGCTGGTCAGAATAGCATCCCTGCAACAAAGCACAAGATAACAGTTTACAATACACCAGATGTCTCAAAACTGCTTGAACACTGCTTGAATCCACAATGAGTTGATGCCAAAGCTGTGGCTTATCCCCACTGTGGATATGCTTTGAGTTCTCATTTAGACAGTTCCTGTGCAGAGGAACTGTGCATTGTAAAGCTGAAGTTTGGCATTGTTTTTTGAAAGCTTGTTCCCTTGTTCTCACAATGTTTGCCAGATGCAATGACTAGACATTACAAAAGCCTAGTTCATAACCAAACAATTTATACAAAAAGTGGATCCAAAAAGAAAGAATACAACAATTCACGATTTTAATCATTTCAAAGTGTGTCCTAGGGTGGAACCATTCAGTGTAGTCTGTAAAGAAGCGCATAAATCTCAGCAACCATCTGCTTGCAACATATTGTCATGGCGGCCAAATGCTGAAGAGGTGAAAAACCCTGCTGAATATTACACTTAAATTACATTTAAATGTAAATAATGTGAACATGAATATTTCAAACTGACATTTTCATTGGTTTTCTTTATTTTCTGTTAGAAACAAAAGATAATATTTTGACATGACTGTAGATTTGAGGTCTTAGTAAGACATCTGTGCCCTGGAGAGCAAAAACCTGTTGGATCAGTAGGGTTCCAGCTTTAGACGTCAACATATTGTGATGTGAAATCAACAGTGCTTACTGTAAGTCATTAACATGCTTTAGATGTGTACATTAACAAGGCATCAAAAGAAAATGGCAAGCATGTTTGAATATTAATCTACTGTCATTTTACCCAAAGTAGGCATTGATTTTAAAGTGAATAAATGAATCAGACTTCAGTCTTTTGCCTCTTTATACCTTCAAAACACTTCATACATGAAAGGAATCACCTCATCCACTTCACCCACTTCCAAATATGTAATTTCCATCTCTGCAATTACTCAAAAAATGACAAGTTGTGTCATTAATTGTATGATGAGGTTAAATGCTCAGTGCACAACTGAACGAGTGTTGAAACATCTCAATCTACAGAGACACTAGTTGACAAGAATATTGTACTATAACCAGAGAAACTTTACAGACTGATTTTTTGACTATTGGGATACACAATGCCCACAAGGTGACTGCCACCTGCTGGCCCCACTAACAACTTTTTCTAACTTTTGATCTCTGGAAACAACATGCTGGTTTTCTCATGAGAACTTTAACCCATTAGCAAGCAAAGCCACAGCTTCACCGCATTAGCAAATTGAAATGTCTATGGGTTAACAGATCAGGCAAAAACTCATTCCAAGTCTTCAAGTAAGCTATTGCTCACACTGGAACCTGTTTGTAGTAAGAATCGTTCCATCATATAATTCTGAAGAGATGTTATTATTAAGGCCAATTCACACTGCACAGACAGACGCAGACCAATGCCTACGGTCAACAGATTACAATATGTCACTTCTCAGACGACATTCTCAGACTCTACAAGTTCAATCGGCGAAATCAAGCGCCAACTAATGCCAACAGATGTAACACACAACAAAACATCTTTTGGCCTTGGTTGGCGCTTGAATTTGCTGATTGAACATGTAGAATCCAGCAAAACCTGGCGAACATTTCTGTTGCCGTTTGTCTGCGTCTGTCAGTGCACTGTGAACAGGCCTTTAGAAAACGTACAAACTTATGAAAGATTTGTCATACCTGTAGCAGTTATTGTCAAATTTATTGTAGCTCGCAAAGGCAATGAGGACTCCAAACCCGGCTCCTAGAGAAAAGAAAATCTGAGTAGCTGCATCAATCCATACCTGCAGCAAAAAAAAAAAAAAGAGTGACAATCCATCTACAAAAATAAAAGTATGTATGACTACTGTACTGTATGTATGAAGTATGACTACTTTTTAAAGATCCATGATATAAAGGTATATATCTGGAATTAGTTCATAAAATAGGTCGAGCCCTATTAGCATGAACTTACTTGAGGATTATTGAGCTTCTTTAGGTCAATGTGGAGATATGCCCTAATTCCATTCATTGCACCAGGGAGGGTGATGCCTCGAATCAGCAACACCAGCAGCACTATGTAGGGCATAGTAGCTGTAACATACACCACCTGAACACACACTCACACCCACACACAAATAAAGAGCCATTCATTTTTGGTCCAGTGCCTTGAGATTGCTTTTCAATGACAAATGCTATATAAATTGAAAATATTATTAATAATCACAGATAAAAATGTGTTTAGATTCAACATAAACAGAATGACCAGAAACAAATACTATCATTTGAGATTTTAGCTGGAGTTTTGCACCTTTCCAGAGGATTTGACTCCCTTCCACAGGCTGAAGCAGAGGATGAAGACGACCAAAATAAGGCAGAGGGTGAGCTCCCAGCGAGGAAGACCCAGGTCATTGATGCCTTTACTCTCATGAATGTGCAGCACTCTGCGCCTGGAGGAGGAGAAATGGTAAGTGAGATTAAACAACTACTTCAATGCATTGTGTTCATAGTCACACTGTCTGAATAGAAAAAAAATGTTGAGAAATGTTGTGTTGTGTGCCTTGTTCAAGTAGTAGCAGTAGTAAAGGAAGTGTCCTGGGCCACAGTCCTCCTGGAACCAGGAGATTCTTTGAAGGGTTTTCCTCATCAAATTATGGAACACTTATCATTGAATCTCCATCCATCCATTATTATAATGTTCTCTATTCTTAGTCGTGCTCCAAGAGCATAGTGTAAAAAAAAATTGTCTGCACACAAAAAGTTTTTTGAATAAATATATGCTGCCACTATGCAGAGTTACAAACCACTGAAATTCTAGTTAGACTCTAGGGATTATATAGGAGCTACCTTGCCACTTGACGTCACTGCTCTTATGATACTGGAAAAGGGGTTATGTATCAAAATAAAAGTGATAAAAGTCAAAGTATGATAAATCCTTGCTCCAATAACTGAAGATCCTATAAAGAATCTACAACTACAGAGCATTTAGTCCACTCCAACTCTGTCTAGGGAACTGTATCTTGTTTTTATAGCACATTCTTACACCCTTTAATGTGTTTATATGTTATGCTTACGCTCACTCTCATTTTACGGCTGTTTCCACTAGACTGTCCACTCTGAATTGATGTTTATTATATACTAACTCTAACCTTATGTTCAGAGAAACTTAAATAGATTTGAAGAAAAGCATTTGGCTTTAACTAGTGTAACAATGGGAACTCAATAACTAGTGTGCACTGGATTCAAATGTAGTGTCTGTAAAGATATTGTTTTAAAAGAAAACAGAAACAAGAAAACAGAATAAGATCATCAAACAATGTTACTGTGTAGAGCTGACAAAGAGCACTGGAAACACACTGGGGTTACAGCATATACATAAAGCCTAACTGGATATGGGAACAGGTAAGAACAATCACGAAAAATACAAGAGGAAAGAGGAAACCAGGTACAACTACAAACTAAGAGTCCACATAACAAAAACACACAGACACAGAACCATTACAACTAGTAGAGCTAAACCAGTACAAACACACAATCTCAATACTGTATGTGTCACACCCCCTGCTGCGTCAATTGCTTCAAAAGATTTGCCAGATTGTAGATTGCCCATAAAACCCTTTTCCCCTCAGGTTCTTGCCCCCCAAGAGGGATGACCTTTGCTTTTAACATATAACAAGGTTGAATAATGGTTACGACCAAAGGTTTCTCAACCATCCAATGATGAATATTATTGCTGGTTTCTAGCAAAATATCTGGATACACCCAGTGAAAAGAGTCTCTGTAGAATGTGATCTAAATGATTCCTGTGCTGCACCTCCCAGTGAGTTTCAAAGAGCAGAAACAGTACAGGCCATTGTTCTTATATTATAAACAAACCCTTAAAGCACTGCCAGAACATTGCTGTAGTCTTTCCTTCTGAAAGACGTATCTTGTAAAGGAGAACGAATGCTGCTCTGTTTGAACACGCTTTGAGTTTAGAAGCCATGATGTGAATTAAAGCAGACTTGATCCATGTCTATTTACTTTGAAAACTATTTTAAAGACTCAGAATATTAACCTTAGGACAGTTGTCAAATGACTAAATGTCATTCCCACACGATTCCTATTTCGAATTTCTGATCAGCACAACTGATTAATCTCCCATATGTGTGATAATTCATATTTCTGTGTGTTTTAAAATATGCCATAGCATTATTTGATGATGTTGACATCAGTAAAGTATTAAATCTGGATCAGATGCTGCAGGTTTGGTTTTGCAAACATTCATACTAAGATGCTTGTATTTAAAATGAAAATTTTAAAGCTGGAAAGAGCTTGAGAATTGCTTAACTTACTCATCAAACAAGTCATTTGGTCATGCATGGGAATAAGGGAATAAACGTGAGTGTGAAGTCTACAGAAACATGGATGTTGAAGCCATCGTGGCTGAGTTAATGAAGAGAAGGAAAGCCAGACAAACCCTCAGGGCTCAAGAGACGGGAGACAGTCCAATCCCGTCATCATTGCCAATAACATCACACCGGGACCTGTCCACCCGCCTGTCCTGCTACAGTTTGACCTTTAATCCACTCTCTGTGACATTTCAGTTGACCCCTGGCCCTTTAACATACCTACATACAAATCTCTCGGTTTATATCAGGCTGTCATGACAATAAGTACTTTTACAAATAGCTCACTCACATTTGATTATTCATTTACTGGAAGGGCTTTTTCTCTAATCCTTTAGTAAATAAAGTTTTGACCAGATCTTTAAGAATTACATATGTGTGTTGCTATAAAGTAAAAGTACAGGCAGCAATTCTAACAGCGCACAGATTTTAATCTATACGCTGAAGACAACAACAGTGCATTAGGGGGTTTCCAAAGTCATCTTTTGGCTTGCTCACCAGGAACTATTCTACATAAAGCCGCTTTCAGAACAAAATGTTATTCAACTAAAACAGACATGACTTGACTAGTGCAGTAGACTACTGGTAAAATAAAACCTTCAACGTGACTATACAATGCCTACTGTACATACTGCACTATTCAATAAGCACAAGCAAAAAAAAAAAAAAAAAAAAAAACATTAATACGACTGAATCAGGAATGACTTCTATGGGCACTTTTTGGTTATTCTTTGACGTTGGACTTTCACATGCATTTTTATTATGCCTTGTGAAGAAAACTTAAACAAAAATTTACATTTTCTGAAAATGTACTCACCTTCAGGCCATCCAAGATGAGTTTGTTTCTTCATCAGAACAGATTTGGAGAAATCTAGCATCACTTGCTCAATGGATCCACTGCAGTGAATGGGTGCCATCAGAACGAGAGTCCAAACAGATTATTAACATCCACCAAAATACTTGTTTAGTACTGTTTTGGATTGTATTCGCTTATAAACAGGGCTTGATCTGTGCATAATTCTGTCCTGGTTCAGATGACACAACTTTTTTAAAGGAGAAAGCAATATAGAGGAATTACCCATCTTAATGATGGATTTGTTTCTTACAAACACACTGCTTTTTGTTTTAACAATATATTAATTAATAGATTGGATTTGTGTGGGTTACTTGTGGATTATTGTGACATTTTTATCAGCTGTTTGACTCTCAGTCTGATGGGACCCATTCACTGCAGAGGATCCATTGGTGAGCAAGTGATGTAATGCTAAATTTATCTAAATCTGTTCAAATAAACAAACAAACTCATCTCAGCTTGACTTGAATGGCCTTAAGGTGAGTAAATTTTCATTTTTGGGTGAACTATTCCTTTAAAGGATCCCATGCTTTGTTATTTGCCAATGACAAAATTGGTTACTGTTACATGACAAAAGTAACTGCCTAAATACATAGTCCAAAAACACACAAATAGAAACTCCTGGACACTTCAAAACCAGACATAACCACTCCTGTCATTCTGAGGGGAAGATCTTGAGCTTGAGCTCAGTCTCAGTGACAGCGGTTAGGTCAGGACAGATGTGAGCACAGCCTCCTCTAATTGAATAATTACATTTAATTGGCGAGTATCTTGACAAGCATTCCCTCTAGAGCTCTTCGTACATCTGATGTCCTGTCCTTGCCAAGCTAAATCCAAACACCTATGATTTCACCATATCCTCAGCTATGTACTCTGATCCAGACAACGGTCACAGAAGAGAACTCTGATGGCATGTGGGGTCTCATCACAGCTTGCTTAACTCTCAAGCAAATTCTATTTGTTTTCATAACAGGCACCAGAATGTCCTAAAATGTGTTTGTGAAACCGCGCATTCGTTGTGGTTATGGACCCCTCTGGCTGACACGAGTTCAGCCCTGTTTATATTTTTAATATTTCATTTCCTTCCTTTTATTTTTGGAATTATTAAAAACAAACAAGCACCGCAAATAAATAGCATCTGTAACACTTATAACCTTCATTTCACATTTTTTAAAAGTATTTACTAAAACACAACCATTTGGCACTTTTAATAAATCATGATATAAAAAAAAAATTCAAATAAAATAAGCACGCAACAATGAACCTATATTCTAAGGGTTCACTATTATGCTTGTTTGATTTATTATTTTAATTACTTTTAATGATTATTAATTGAAGGCCCAATAAGTATGGTGAAGATCTTTGTCTCGGCTTTTCAAATGATTATATTTTTTCCTCTAAATCCACTATTTCTGTCTTCATGACATCAGTCTGTTTTTAAATCTGAGACTGTGTGTTATGTACAGTAATAAGATTTCAGTAATGATGGAATAATTCGATTTAGGACACCCGCTGTGTAAAACAATACAACGGAGCAGTAACGGTTCATTAGTCTCAACAATCAGTGATTGACTCGAAAATGTCAAAATTGGCAGAGACAGCGTATAGTCAAAGGATATGTGGGTGGCAAGCTGATGAAATTTGCTTTGTTGAGCTTGTCATATTTTGCTTTTGTCTGGTTGTCGGTTGTTTTAGAAAGATGTGTGGCATGAAGGGTTCGTGTAAGACCAATAAACTTGACTGGGTTTTTATCAGGGGCTTCTGGATTGACAGCTGCTGGTTCAACACCACGTTCTGTGATTGGTTTCTAGCTCTCCCCATCATTTTAGCTATTCTGAGCAACACACTGCTTAATCTAATATTCAGTGTATGGCATACCTGCTGAGCATGTGAGTCTGCTGTATACGTGACAGTAATGAATATCCTCTAGTGCTCTGTGTGCTGTCCCATGATGGCAGGATTACTGGTGGCCGAAAACTATTATAATAGAGTGGCATGAGTGGGGAAAAGCAGAGGAAATGACAGCTTTCCACATCCCCTCACACACAGAAGATAGCTGGGGAAATGACACTTCAAAGCATTGCTGGTAGCATAGGAGAGGGAAAAAGTGAGAGAAACAGCTAAACAGACAGTGAGAACAAGACAAGCAGAGAGTACAAAAAGCAGTAGATCACCAAGAAAGACAGGAAAAGGGGTTGAGGGTAGGATTAATTAAAATATATCATATATTATATGTATATATACGATAGATAGACATTTGGATGCACATCCACATTCCACAGTGATGTTAGACTCTTTAAGAGATTTCATAATATACAAACATGCATAAGATGTGAGCAATAAATTTAAGGAATAAAGACACGGAAACCCTCACTAGAATCTGATGACGTGTCTCTATGATTTTGTCCATAACTGATTGTAAACAAATCATCAAGTGCTGTAGGTTCTTCATTGTTCCACACATTCTTCTGGTTTCCCTTGGCACGAGGAGCCACATTTTCCCTTAGACACGGAAAAAGACTGCTTTTCTTTGAAGTGCAAGCGGCTGCCTCTCTTTCAGTCTACATCAAGAGTTTCGAGTGCCGCATACATGTTTCAGTGATTCTGACCTAATTTTGAGCATTTTTAAGCAAAATTGTTCACATCAGATTAGCTAATAATTTTGCATGTGTTCTACACCAGAGCAGCAACAGGGTACAATACAATATTTACTCATGATTATCTCATGATGTTCCAAATCTATATACTTTACTCATCTCTGTGGAACACAAAAGAAGATATTTTAAACAGAACCTTGAAGGTTTTTTTCTTTTTTTTTTATATACATTTTTTTTTTTAAATAAAACTATAAATAAAATTACTCAGAATATCTTATGTTCCACAGTAGAAAGAAAGTCCTACAGGTTTGGAATGAAATGAGGGTGAGTACAAATTGAATTTGTAGGTGAACTTTTAGAAAAAATTAAAGATCTCAGCTGGGCTTGAGGGCCCCCAAAACTCTAAGCAGCGAACAGGGATAACGGAATGATTGCTCCATTAGGCGCCATTTCAGCAAGACTCCATAGGAAGCAACCAGTAATTGGTACAACATGACAAACTCGAACAATGTCGAAAAACATCACAGACATTGTGACGCATAAGGAAACACCTGACTAGTAAAACAGCTGAATCATTCATAACTGATTTAGTAAGTGGAAATGTTAATGTGTTTGGGACACCTATAAGACAAAATACAGTAAAAACGTTTGTTTAATAAATGGGATATTCATACTTTTAAGCAAATCTCGAGCGAAACGCATGCAATTAAATAGAAAGCCTATCAACTGTCTGCCTGAATTCTTTTAATTGACACTAATATTACGTCAGACTTTGCATTCCCAGACATTTTCATGATACTACTATACAACAACTCAAGTACAAGGGCAAGGCCACAGAGCGAAAAAAACAACAAAAATAAATGTAAGACTCACTCGTAGAACTCTGCAGCCGGTGTGTTCTTGTACTTGGCATAGGATGTTCTGTTTCCCAAGAAGGTGCCATTGATGTGTTGTGGTTCTGTGCAGTTGGGGCTGTTCCACGGGTTATCACAATTGAGCCAGGGCAGCTCACTTGTCAATGAGGCAAATAAGTAATACAATGACCAAGCTATGATGACATTGTAGTAAAAGCCCACATACAAAGCTATGATGATCACAGTGTAGCCAACACCTGAGGAGGAATGTCACAAATATTTTGTTATTATATGTGAAAAAGTTTTGCTTTATCTGTTTCTGGCCTCTCTTTGCTTCAATATATGAAATTAAATGTGTGCGCACTAACTTCAAAGTCCCAACAGAGTCACTCTATAACCTAGTTCACTGCCCCAATGAACACATTTGTTGGCTTTTGTTGGACCATTGAGTAAACCCTGTTTGTGTTTGTTGAGTCAGTGTAAAAATGAAACATCCAGAATGGGCAGTGAATTAATTAAATGTGTTGAAATGTGAGAACCTGGTACATTTCATCTCAGCATCTTTTATGTCTACAAATTTTGTGCATACCTTTAAATATAGGGCAGATCTTCCAAACTGTAGCTGCTCCTTCTCTGTTATACTGACCCAAAGCAAGTTCCATGTAAAACAGGGGCATCCCAGCAATGAACAGGAACAGAACGTATGGGATCAAAAAGGCACCTGAGGAAACACATTAAACAATAGGCATTTGTCACTGTATCTGCTAACATAGTGAATAGTCAATCAAAAGTGGCGTTAGATCCAGTTTGACATGGCCATAGTTCTTAACTCCGGCTTTGCATTATAATGTATTCAGATATAGAAAATTCTTCATGGTTAAACCTGTACATAGAGGTGAAAAGTCAAATGAAACTAAAATGTCACGTTACCTTCTCATGAAAGTTTCTGGCCCCATGACCTTAAGTATGTTTTCAAAATCAGAAATCTACCTGATCCCTGCTATATTTGTCTTTGCTCATGAAGTTTTTATACTACAGTTTTAATTTATGAAAAAAAGTGGTTTATTTTACTAAATATACAGCAGGCTGCTGAATATTGTAATGCATTTAAATTAATGCATTTTTTTTTCACAAAAACAAACTGTGAAAAATGTTGCAGTCATAAACACATTTCTTTCTCAAACCTGAGCAACATGTGAAAAAAAAAGTGAAAAATATATTTTGTTACTCATAAATTATAAAAGATAACAAAACTTCTAAACAACAGCCCACTAGTAGTTAATGAGTTCGCTGACATTCACATCTAGTTTAAGAATGACAACATTCAAAAGTCCTGGCAGCTCCAAACTGTACGGTATGTGTCATTAAATCATATAATGTTGACTGAAAAGTATATGTAATGCTTTGTTAAATATATAATAAAAATAATAATAATAAAAAAATCTTTGTAAACTATAGAGTAATTCATATTTTTACAGCTAAAAAAATATATAGATATATATAAAAAAAGTATAATCTTTCAAAATATATTTCTTTATATATGTTAAGATACCAGTTCAAATTAACAGACTAGCATTTTTGGACTATTGTTTTCTTTCATATATGCGCTCACTCATAATAGATTCAACTCAAAGAATTTCTAAATCACTGAATGTGTTTTAGTAACAGTTTGAGACTTAATGCGTATTGTACAAATATGCAATTCAAATGAATTTCAAAGGCAATAACAGCGTATGTGAGTTTGTAAGCTACTCCCCAAAATAGTTATATATCGAGAAGCCCACATTTTGTTCATCCGAGTTCGTATTGTAAAAAGCAGTGTAAAGGGTAAACCTCAGAATAAAAGGAAGAACCGATCTTACCTCCTCCATTTTTGTAACACAGGTAAGGGAACCGCCACACATTGGCCAGGTCAACAGCGAAGCCTATGACAGAGAGCAGAAAGTCCATTTTCTTGCCCCAGGTCTCCCGGACCACATCCTCACCGGAGCTCGGAGAGGCCACAACAGAGGAGTTCGTGTACTGGACCCCGTTCTGCTCCTTCACCAGGATCAGCTCAACTTCCTTTTTCTCCACGTTAAACTGTTTCAGCGGGGCCACCGAGGACAGTTTGTGCTCCGGCAGGACTTGGATATTCATCTTTGTGGAGCAAGTGAGGTGCGTGCCGCTCGCGCTGACGATAATGATGCTGATGATGCTGCTGCTGAGGATGATGATGAATAGGAAACGCTACAGTTACTCTCCCGGTAAGGTAGATCGTCGCCCACCTTTCATCAGCTGAAAGAAAGAAGAAATTAAAGTTTACTGTTATTGTGAGACATTAAAGCATTCCATGCTCCATACGGTTAACCAACCGAGCGCACAAAACGTTTTACAATGAATGTGCGAAAGCGGTCTGTCACGGTAAACGAGGAAAAGGAAACTTTATTTCCGTTGGACGCAACATACTTCATGGAGTAACTGTATATGTCTGCATAAAGTGTTGCTTTTCGAGTCTGTAATATATAAAGAGGATTCTGTACTTGTCAACATGAGGGGGTCCTTCCATGATCCGTTCCTCCTGCTTGATCAAGAAAACGGGAGAGTGCCGCTTCTCACGAAGTTTTACTCTCCCCTCCCTTTCAGCTGGAGGCTATAAATTGTTAGCATTTAAACCAACATCCAGTTTCTCCACACGTGATATTTTCTACATGATCATCATCATCCTTGTCTTCTTAATATTTTTTGAAGCTTCCTCTCCGCCCCGAATGTCACAGTCATCTTCAAAAACGCGGTGCGCCACCGCTGGACTTAAAAAATGAAGCATCTTACGCGGTGCTTTTCTTTCCTTTTCTTTCCTTTTCACCCCAAAGTTTTTCATACATATATTCGTAATGAAACGCAGTATATTATTGAATTGTTATGTAATGTAGCCTATACACTCCCCGCTAAGAGTGTCTATGAGCAAACAGAATATAATAATAGGACGTTTGTTCAAAGTTAGTTAGTTGAATGTTCGACTAGCGTTTTTAAACATTACTACTTTTTCAGAATGTTCAGAGAACTTTCAGAAGTAACATTCTCGTAATGCTTTTGAATGTTGAGAGATCGTTCAATAAAGTTTTCATAACTTAATGGGAAGATTAGCAAAACGTTCTGAGAACATATTTTTTTGTTAGCTGGGACGACGCCCCTTAAATAACTCTTACCAGAACATTTTTGTTGTTGTTTTTTGCTGGTGACATGTACATAATATACAATAAAATAATAAAGACATAAATATACAATGTCATATTGCTAATGTGTCATGTGCAATCTGCAAATGCGTTAAGATCAAGCAGCATGTGCCACATGCCTCTCTGGATCTGTCTTTGGATGTGCCACAACTTCCAAAGGCATGTGCCAGTGGCACCAGTGTGTAAGATGCCACTAAATGTTACAATTCTTCTCTAAAAGGAATGTTTACATAGAAAAACAATTAAACATTGTGCAGTGGGAAATACAATTTTTTTTTTTTTTTTTTTTTTTTAAAGGTGGTTTTTTTTTTTTTTTTTTTTTAAAGGTGTATAAGCAGTTGTAAATGTAAAATATGTTAGATTTATGTCGTATGAATCATCATCTTATTAAGTTGTGCATGATTTTAAGCATATGTTCAAAAATACTGCTCACTTTCCCCCTACAATTAGAAGGGTCAGATCACACACTGTGTAATTTGTCAAAAAGACTTAAAAATATTACATCTATGTTTGATCCATCTCCCATCACTTCTACAATTTTTTTTAAAAGTCTGTTTTTATTCGCCCTTGAGTTGCCTGTTTCTTCTCTCTTCTTCTACATAGATTCAATTAGTTGTTTTCTAAGAAGCAGTGAAAGCATTGTGTTCCACGTCTAATCCAATTCCACACCTGCTTTAGCCAAAGGCGACGATTTCTATTAGATATGGGCAATCAGTTCATCCCATTAAAGTCAATGGATGTCCCCTTAAAGCTCTTCAGCGTTTCTTTTATGAAACGTTTACAGACCTGTTTTTGTGCAGTTTTGTACATATTCTGGTTCAGATTAGATAACAAAAGTAAGGAGCAGGGTTTTAGAGGCCGATTTATATGTTCCTTAACACATTCTTCCCCCAAAGGAGCTGGAATCTCTAATTTCTATTTCAGTATGTTGCCATACATGTGGGAAAGGGTGATGCTAAAGAAGGTCACCTTTAGAGCAAAGCAACCTTTCCTTGAAGCATGAAGGATATTTGCATATTCTGTATCGATATTGCAATTAGTCTCCATTTGACAGGAGTAAGCGCTGGGATTCAGGGTAAAATTCATAAATATTATTTTTTTATGAAACCAAACCAAATGCCAGACAGTGCCAGGGCTCACAGTAAAATATCACTTATTGCACCAAATAAAGACCTTGATGTCAAGATATTAGTATTCCTGAATTCCCCTAATTATGCCATTTCCAGTTCTGTGACTGATCAATATCTTGAACATGGGGTCATGTGTGTCATTCAAGACTGATGAGCTAGGTTAGTTTTACCCTTTACGTTTTCTAATGATTGTATTTACATGTAGACTGGATATAATCTTGGATCAATAAATCTACTTTTCAGTGCTTTACAAAGCATATATTTGAACATTAAAAACATATTCACATTCACTGAGAGAAAATATTTGATCAAAAGCAAAAGTGAAACATTCAGAGTATTAATTAGTTTTACTATTACACATATTTGTGATCTAATAAACAGCCTTGGGGAGCATAAGAGACTTTTCAAAAACATAAAAAAAAATCTTTTAAACACTAGTATATATATATTCAGAACAATATAATGGAAATTTCTTAGCAAGAATAAGTTATTAACGCCTTGTCACAAGGAATCTACTTAACTTCACTGCATTGGGCACTATATTACTGTACATCATCTTTTTATGAACAAAATACTACAAGTCATACAAAAACAAGAACAGGTGTGGTGATGATATGCATGAAATTGAATGTTGTGCTTTGCTTATCCTGTCTGAGAGGATAGACTTGTGCAAATGAGCATGAATTCACCCAGCGGTTGGTGAAGGTTAAAGCATGTTTTATATGTGTTCTCACTAAGAGGAACTTTAAGATGCTTCTTGCCAAGGTCAGGAGAGAGTTAGCTAAGGTCTAAGGGAGAGAAAAGAAAAAGGAAAGATGCAGTATGCTGTCTCCTTCTAAGGGAAAAGTATTTGCTGTATACGTTGTCTACACATGCAATGGGAGTGAAGGGTCTGCGATTTGCAGCTATTTTGCAACCCGTCAATTAGCAGTGTAGCCTGTCGGCATTGACCTTTTCAGACAAGCCCCCGATCAGCCCCCTCATCTATTCCAGCAATGATAGCCCAGCCAAAGCCCTAACAGCTAACTCTTGTTTGGTGTTGTGCAAATAAAACCCGATTACTTGAGCTGATTGTCCACAATTTGACTAGGCAGACTCACCTCAGGCTGAAATAAAAATGAATGCTGCAATATTGTGAGCAAAAGAAGGGAGAATGATAGCATGAGAGCAAGAAGGACGGACATGGAGAGAGCAAAAGACGGAGAGAAAAAAACAGTAACAACGTGACTTAATTGATTCCCTGCAATCTCAACAACTGTGATTAAAATGAAATGCCCCCCTCATGTTTGAAAAGGTTAAAACAAATTGACGGTGGAAATCACAGCTGGTTATCACAGCGTGTGAAGTGAGTGTAATCCCATCCTTCATCCTGCTTTATCGGATGAGAGAGAGAGAGAACATTAGCTTCCCATAAGACATCATCATATCATCGTCCCAGACCTGCCCTCTGATGATATTATATTGTCAAAAGCACTCTGTAAGTCACTCGCAGAGTACGCTTACTGATTAACTTGGTTTTGATATACTGCAGCTCAGCACAATAGAAGGTACCTTACAGAAGCCACTTAATGATGAAATTGTTTCTCCTTTACCAACCTCCTTTATAACATTAAAAAGGACAGATATTTCATCCTATGTTGATGATAAGACGTTGGCAGGCACTGTGTTTGACTTTATGCTAAATCAATGTAATTCTAAGGCCCTGTTCTCAATGGTGGTCTGGCAATGGCTTCGTCCGTAAGCTGAAAACAGAGTTAGGAAGGAAACAAGAAAGATCTGAATCCTATAGTGTCTACTTAGTAAACTTCATTTGCATTGATATTTGAATGCAGCATAGATTTATCCATCACTGTCTATGATATTACTATCTGTAACAGGTGAAAGGTCTGAAAGTTGCAGTTGGTGGTTAGTTTGTGTAAATGTATATATTTTTGAACATCGTGAACTACTGATTTCATTTATGGCAAGAAATTATTGTTGTGGATAAATATATAATTAGTTATCACCAAAGCTCTCTCTATTTTTCTATTCACTACAAAACTTATCATTAAAAATTATGCTGTCTTAGAAGCTTGTCGTTTTGTGAGGTAACAACGTGCACAAACGCTGCCTGAGAAATTGCTCTCATGTCAGCGAGGCAAAAAGTCAACTGCCCAAGCATTTAGATGCAGAGACAGGGTGTCCTGTCATTTTGAAGAAAATTAATATGGGGAAGTTTCACTTTGATGCTTGTGAGGGGCACCCACTGGCAGACGAGCCACGAACACTTTTTTATGTTCTACATTTCATATATTTATATAACATATATTCGACATAAAATAAATAAATAAATAAATAAATAAATAAAATAACAAACAATAGTCAAAAAAAAACAAAAACAAAAAAAAAAAAACAACGAAAAACATACCTAATGCAGATAACCGCCTCTTAATCCGATTTGCGTAGATGACCACTGTCTTTCTTTCACTAACTCTTCTTTTCTGGTAGTTTTAAAGTCAAATCGTTCTCTAGCTGTCCTGTACCACTGAAGATCGGAGACAGATTCTCCTTATAACTGAGAAACTTTCTGATGTAGCTGAACCAGTGGGCTGCGTGAGTGCAAACTGCAAACTTCAGTAGTCATAAAACGTTTGGACATTCGTCCTTCCGTAGCATACTTCATCTTTAAGTTTCTCAAGAAGAGTAATCGGCGATGCGATCGCACATTTCACAAGCCGAGGGTGACTCTTAAGGCTTGCGTAGGCTATGCATCACACGCCACACTCAAGCCTATCGCTTCAAATCGCCGGAGCAATTCAGCCAGAAATGACTCAGTCCACCACATTTTATTAGCGGGTTTATAAAAAAAAACCCAATAGCGAATATTTGTTAACTTGCTTAAGTTATTATTGGCTCTCGTTCAGCTCCGCCTATGTGTCAAATGGACGCTTTATGACAACTATGCGCCCTCAATGGAAAGTTTTCCGAGACCGCATTGATGCTGACTATACTGCGGACTTCTACCTTACAGTCTGTGATGTTATGTCATCAAAGTGTAAACACTGATAACAATGGCTTATGCTGCTGGAACAGGGCTGACTGACTAACAGCACAGCAGGTGAACCCCTCTCCCCAGACCTCAATTATATGATATTTTATAATCACTTTTTTTTTCTTTTCGTTTTGTACGCATGCATTCTGAAACTCCTATCCACACTCTCAAAGACAAAAGCAGGAGTATATCCACTTCTATAGATGCACATTCACAGAATTTGCACATTTACTAAAGATTTGGAACAATTTCTTTAGAAACAAGGAGCGGTTTATGAAAACGATCAGCTTACTGTATATACTAGGAGTTGCTGTCCCCTAGTGGAAGTTTTCAGTATGAAAGTATTTGTTAGCAGGCTGCTAATCAGCAGTTTTTCTTTCATATCTCCTGATAATTCACAAGAGTGTACAAACTCTTCTAACAAGTGTTCATGCACTCAAACATAAAAGGGACAACAAATACTAGTTAAAATTCAAAGGATTTTTTAAAATTGCACAAATAAAAAAAGGCAAACTTTGCTGTGTTAACAAATTCATAATTGCATCCTGCATTGATAAATAAATATCACTGCAGTGGGATAATTTGGAACCAAGCCCTGTGGTGCATGCTACTGTGGGTGTGTTGCCTGTTTGCTCACAAATTGGCCTATTTTCAGTGGATGCAACAGAGTATTAGTCGAAACAAGCAGCAGGGACAGAACGCTAACTCAGCAACATCCCCTCTCAATGGGAATGCAAATAAAAACAAGATGCAAAGAAAAACCTTTGATTCCATTCACTTTATGTACCAAAGTCCCCGAGGAGAAATGAAAAATATATATATATAAAAAAATAAAGAAAAAGAAAGGGAACTTTGTATTTGTATAAGAATCTCTTTTGTAATATACACCGCATTCCAAATTATTAAGCAAGTGATATATCAATAGGATTTTGGTACAATAAAGAGTCAGATTTTTGTTTGTGTGGTTTTTCACATCTTTTAGGATAACTGGTATCAATCTCAGACAGATTTGTTCAATAGTTTGCCAGGCCTTCTTAGGTAAATGGAAACCCTGCAAATTATTAATCAAGTCACAGTTCTCATGAAATATGGTGAGGAAGAAAGATCTTTCTGAAGATGGAAAGTGTGAAAAAGGCATCAAAACAAACTATATTTTACAAAAATCAAATAGAAATTATTGAACATTCAAAAGATTAGTGAGTGACTTAGAACACAGAAGATCTTGGTCAGATAAAGATTTATTAAGGAAAGTTTCTGTCAAACAAATGAACTGTATTGTTATACCAGCTGTAAAAAAGCCACTGCTGAGCAGCAGACAGGTGTTTGAAGCTGGTGGAGTCTAAAGATCCTCTCCATGCAGACTGACAGTTGTGTGTTAAGCTGCGTTTCAGTCAGTGCTAACCAAACCTCACAAAGAGAAACCTGCACAGTGGCTGTAGAAACATATTTTCAAACTGTTTAGCACAATGGTATTTACGCAGCATGGGATAGTGTGTTGTCCTACATGAAAATCCTTTTATTTCTGAGAGCACTATTCTTCATTTTATACCACAGCAGAAAACGGTCAGTTATGAACTCCACATATCTTGTCTTTTGACACCCTAAAATGACCTTACATCTCACTTCCCAATATTCCAACCCAAATCGTCACCCACCGCCTCCTTGCTGATGTGGCAGTCTCATTGGAATAGGATGGCCCATCATCAACTATCAGAAATCCATTTATCTGAACCATCCATTGTACTGCAGTATTCGTAAGTGAAGAAAACTACAGCCACTGTGCAGGTTTCTCTTTGAGGGGTTTGGTTAGCAGTCACTAAAACACAGCTTTACGCACAACTGTCAGTCTGCATTGATATATCATTTGCTTAATAATTTGGAACACGGTGTATAAGAATAATAATAAAAAAATAAAAAAGGATCTCCAATATAATCAAAACTTTTCAAATGAGATTACCAAACAGTATATTTTATTAGACTTCATACAATAAAGTGAATACAAAACTGAGTTGGGATTATAAGTTTCATGTCTAAAAGCTGAGGGGTGCTATAACAACAAAATGATTTTTTTTTTGCATCAGAATAAGAAATATTTTAGCATGCCTATATTTTTGTAAACTCTGATCAGAAAGCCTTTAAATAAACCAGTCAATAGTTCATGAGATACTTGGTGGTGTAAACAGAACACTGCTGACAGGGCATATGACTGTGTTCAAAAACCTTCTGCCCAAGCTTAAGGCAGGTGTTCAAATGGCATGGCAGAATATGAACCTTATGGCAGCATGCTGTGTCAGTCATCTTTCTTATCAGAGGTACTGTCCTCCTGGTGGTTATGAGAAGCAGTACAGCAGTGAGACAAACTGGCCTCAAAGTCTGGCTCCTCCCCCTGGAGACCCTGGTAACGCTGTAGCTCGAGGTAGGTGGTGAAGAGCTTGGCATACTCCGGGTGGGTGAGAGCGAAGGAACAAAACTCATCTGAGACAAATGGAGACACTAAAATTACTAAAGATTTATTTACTCAAAGACAACAAAAAAGAAACAAGTAAGGCACTTGGCGGGCAGCAATGAATGAATAATAATGTGAATAATAGCATAAAAAAGGTTAATGTTAAATAGCATATTTATATAATACACTGTGTGAAAACAACCTTGATTTAAATGGGTCATATGATGTGATTAAGTTTTCCTTTCTGTTTGGAGTGTTACAAGTTGTTCGTGAATAGATAGTCTATTACATAGTCTCAAAACCCAAACAGATATTCTTAACAAAAGTTAAGACTCGTCCACGCCATTCTAAAACGCCTTGTTTAAACGCCCCCACGTCTACCTCACGTTTGCGGGAAGATTTGCATAAAGGGCTTTTCTTCTTTAAATATCCTAACCAAAACACAGTAAACTAGAAGGAACAAATATGTTGCTAAAACAGTAACATGGGTATTGCTCATGTTCAGTCTATTCAATGCTACATTCAGTGCAAGTGCGTGGCCCTCTATTCTACATTTGACTTGCTGTTTTCCAAAACATAATATCACCCGCCCCCAAGCTATCATTAGAGAACCTGTGTTCACCTCATGCTGCAGGAGTGTGGCGGGGTGCAAGGTCTGTATTGACCAGTGGATGGAGATCTCAAGGCAGTGCCCTAAATGCAGATCTGAAGATTTTGTCATCACAGAAGTTACAGGCCTATCCAAAGTTTTTGAAGTCACTAAGAGTGTTGTGTAACAGTATGCAATTTCCCACTTCCTGCAGTAACATCTAATGTTTTAATGTTCTTGAAGCCACTAAGAGTTTTGTGTAATTCTGTGTAGAACCATTTTCCACTTCCTGCAGTAAAATTTGTTCAGTTAGTTAGGTTCAAGCAGGCTGTGCGCAAATGTGATAGTTTTCTAAAACATTCCAGTTTTGTTTGCAGGTTTGTGAAGATTAAATAAAGTTTTTACAGATTTCATTGTCCGTCGTACTTACTGACGTACACCTCTGCATGCAGACACCTGTACAAATTAATTTATAGATTTAAAACCCAGTCCTGAACCTGGAAAACCATGTTCTGCAGAGTTCAGTTCCAACACACTTGCTTGGACATTGCTACTGATTCTGAAGACCTTGCTTAGCTTAGGTGTGTTTATTTGGGGTAGCTAAACTTTGCAGGACACTGGCCCTCCAGGAGCAGGAATGAGAGCCCTGACATTAGCTCTTTTACATACATTGCAGGTGATTTATCAACACCTAGTACATCTTAAAATACACAGCTCATGAAAAATAAAAGTTGCAGATTGACAAATATTAAATGCATAAACCAGTGTGAATAAACAATACCTTAAAAACAAATGTGCAGGTAGGTTGAAAAAGCCAGAATGGGAAGTTTTAAGTAGTTGTACAGCTTGAAGTGTGAAGTTAATTCTTGTACACAGATATGGCATATTCATGGCACTACACATGAAATTCATGTATTTATTTTTAAACTGATGTAAACAGAAAAAGAGTAGATTGGGTTTTTTAAACCTGTCGCCCCCTCTAGTGGACATTAAGTATTAAGGCCTTCATTGCTCAGATAACAAAAGTCAATAGGATTTTTTGGGAAGGTGAGTCTGAGCAGTTATACAGCAATGAGTCAGACGAGTCTGAAGGTCTGAGCTGAATTTGGTGAAACATTAAAGTTCTAGTCTGTGACAATTACTCTCTTAATAAATAATAATAATAATAATAATAATAATAATAATAATAATAATAATAATAATAATGATGTTTAAATATATGTTGGCTTTCTCAAACCCAACAAAGACTACGTAATAAAACTAATAAAATTATAAGGCATGAAAAATAGGGATTTTATTTGCCCTAAACCCTGTTAATTTCTGTCAGTACGGTGCGTTCACTGATTCTACCTTCTCTCTTTTCTATCTCATTCTTTTCATGTGAACTGAGTTTGTTACACATGCTTACATTCATAAATGTAAACGTTATTTCTAATTTATTTAATAAATTTAACTTTATTAATTTTCACATTTATTAATGTCACACACATATAGTGCCTTTTGACTTAAAAGACGAGAGTGGTAAATGTTACAGATAGATTATCATGGAACTGTTCAGTATATTATTGATTTTTATTTCCACTTCACTTTTATTCAAGGAGACAGAACTAGGCTATTTGCACTGTTTTTATCAATGGGACAATATTTATACAATACTATAATCCAGAAATAATTTAAAGGGGTCACTTTCAAGTCGCAGCAATACGAATTCTGTGCCCAGCAACACCTGACTCAAATATTACGCTAATTAACAGTGAGTGGTGGTTTCAGACATTACAGTTCCACACTCGTACTGACTCTTATTCTGCCTGAAAGAGTGAAAAGGCCGTGCTGAAGGCGGAGCGATTCGACCAATCAGATGAAAGGAGTGTTTCAGCGCCGCCCACAAGTGCGATCAAATATTGAAGCCATAAACCAATTTGTAAACGTCAAATGAAAAATGAGAAATCTAGCCAAAATCTAATTTTCCGTTTGTTAAACTAAACGGAAAAACGAATAAACGAGCCATTTTTCCATTTCTTATATTGCATTCTAAATAGGAAATGAAATGATCAAAACGAACACGGACCGAGAAGAGGATGCCGAGTTCCTGTTATATTTGGTATCTGTGAACAGATTTATTCTCTCACATGTTCTTAATATAATTTTATAACAATAAAGGATGTTTATGACGAAGCAGTGTGGCGTTATTTAACAGCCTACAAAGAGTGCATGTCTGCCTATTATAGAATCAAAATCAACTATTGATCACAATCGGAAGTTATCACAAGCACTCGATGGTTTATAGTGGGTTTTAAGCTAAAACAAGAAAAATCACATACATTTTAAAATGTGGCTTGATGCTAATTCTTCTTATATTTATTTAAGATGTAGCCTATTCTTCTAAGCATTATAGATAGTTTATGTTTCTGCTGTAGAACCAAACTTTATTTAGCTATATTTAATGCTGTATATTGAGCAGTGGACAATGTTAAATCTATGTATGAGATACATAGTTGAGTAAAAATGCATTGCTGGTCGGAGGCACCACCTAGCGTGCAGGCGTGAATTAGCAGAAGCCAATCAATCGTTTGGTGCTTGGTGTGAAAGCAACGTTCGTCGGCAATTCGCCTCACTTTTTCGCTTTGCGTTCAGTGAGAAACGGCCTTAACGCCACCAAAATGTTCACGCAAAGGCGTCGTAACTTTGATTCTCGCTGTTGCTGTCAGCGCCATGTTGTGGAGACGCCGTTTCGTTGCGAAAGCGAAAATACTTTGTTTGGCCTTCCAAAAGAGGACACAACTAAAAATCAGTGGTTAAGTTGTATTTAGCCTACAATACTGTTCCAGAACAGTTCAACACAAATATTCAGATGTGTGCAGCACATTTTACGGAGGACTGTTTTCTGATCCTGAGAGAATACTACAATGCTGGCTGTTCTGACTCACAGACTGTAAGTAAGTTTACATATGTAGAGGATTTGCCACTGATGATTCAAACGCCAGTTTTGAGCAGTGTAGTGTAGCGCTTGTTTGTTGTTCCTCTAATCTCAAATACAGACATTGTTTTATGTTTACGCGGCACGATGCAATGCAACGCGTAAAAAGAGAGTTTAAGTCATTATAATCTAATTATGTCCCCACTGGATGCAACAAATGCCTTGTTTGTTATGGATTTTATTGTTTTTGTCTTGTTGCGCGGTGTTCTGACCGGGACACACACACACCACAGTATGATAAGGAGCATAACATTTCCGTCACACGCTTGAGGCATTCGGCCAAATCACAACGCACTGGATAGCTGGCCAATCAGAGCACATCTCGGTTTTCAGACCAATGAGCTTTGTAAAAAAGCGACGCGTTTCAGAAAGGCGGGGCATAGAGGAGAAACAATAATGTACAGTATGTGGAAAATAATGTGTTCCTTGAACCTTAAACCACAAACACATTTCATTACACCAAATACACAAAATAATGTTCTTTTTAGCAACATCATATGACCCCTTTAATTTGGCATGCAGCTGATCGCCTGAAATCAACTCACACTTCATGACAACTTCCTTAAATTATTACAAAAGACCAGCCACCGTCATGATTCAACCTTAACAATAAATTAGATAAATAAAAAGCCTTCACTTAAAAGTGTTCATGACTCTACACAAATATTTTCCAAGGCATTTACATACACAGCATGGAATCATGTGGTGTTAACCATGATGATTTCATGTGCCAACATTTATTGAAAAACAAAGTATTCTCTGAATGATGGCACTTCTAATATGACTGACAATCTTATCACTGTGGTAGATGCTATATAGTTGGCATACAGACCATAAGTTATGTGTCCTGATCCATCTGCATCAATTTCTTTGAAGAGGCTGTGGACCTCAAGATCACGTACTCCAAGAGCAGAACGTAGCAAACTGCTAAACTCCTCTTGTGTGATACAGTTGTCCTCATCAATATCAAACAGCTGTAAAAGGAATTCACAAAAAACTAGACATCTATCCGCCTCATTTTTTAAATATATACATATGAACACTTTGACAAGAAATCATACAGTAGTAGTCCCCCATAGTAATGTTCTACTGTTGACATTGTCAATTTTGAGATTTCTTTTGTAAACAACCACTGACACTTCAGTACTAATATGGTTTACCCTCGTAACCACACCATATGATGTCTTCTTTAAATCTTTATAAAATGAAATCTTTTCATTTCTGCACAATCACATTCTGAGAATTCATCATGATTTTTTTTTTCACAATAACATCAACGCTATCTGTGATATCATTACCTTAAAAGCAGTCTGAATGACTTCCTCATTATTAGCTGGGCGGCACAGAACTGTGACACCAATGACATACTCTCTGAAATCAATGGTGCCATCGCCATTCTACAACAAACAGACCACAATGTGAATGAAATATAATGCTGTTTCATTCATCCAGTACCACAGATTTAGATGTTGCTTTTGAAATATGAAGACTGAAAATACATTCAGCTTCTTTTCTGGATCTAAGCAGTGCTCTTTTCCATATGGTTAGTTATGGACATACTCACCCTGTCAAACAGAGCGAAGAGCTCCTGTAGAGCTGGGCTGATGGGTAGTTTGAGAAAGCTCGAAAACTCCTCAATTGTGATCCTGCCACCTTTGCAAGAACAGGCTATGTTGGCAAAACTCTCCAATTCCTTCTTCACACTGTCCCATTTTAATCTGAATTTACAACAGAAACAGAGATTAAGTTTAAACTACAATACACTTAAAATATTATGTGTCATGTGGGCTACCAGTCTCAAAACGTTTACTAATACCAAGGATATGTTTTTTTTTTTTTTTTAAATACTATATACAGTCATACTCCAACTTCCTGCTGATCTTGGTAAACTCCACGAGACCTGCCTCCATGGGCAGGGTCAGTTCTCCTGCTGCAATCATCAGACGACAATCTTCGTAGGTGTGGTCTGTGACCGGCAGGCCCAGAGACCTAGTGACAGAGTGAGAAATTGTGATACAGTCATTAACACTGACATCGTATTGTGCACACATTGTAAATATCAGTTAAAATAATATAAAGAATAAATAGCAACAGGGCATGCTTACTCTGCCATCACCGCTCTCACTGACTTAGCAAACTTGAAAGGACACTTTTTCTCTATCTCAGTGGGAATTTGAGGGGGCAGAAACTAAAACACAAACACAATACATACTGTATATGGACTATAATACTTTACTTTTTGGAGATTAGTTATATATAGTGTGGGATTAGGTTTGTCATATTTTTTCAAATGGTGCAAAAAGCTGAAATATCATCATGAAATACACAAATGTTTCTCACAGACCTCAACCTCCACTGTAGTATAGAGCTGACAGAGTGTGAGCAGCAGTAGTCTGGCCCTAAAACAGGAACTGGTGGTGAGGTTCCAAACCAACAGCATTTCAGGAAGCACTGCTCTCGTTTTTATGCATGACTGTGCAACTGCGTTTCTTGTATGACATACTACAAAATGGTCTTAAAAACAAGCTTATCTTAGAAAGCGATATACAACACTACACATGCAGAGATGTCTGAATGTGTGAGGCGGAAGATGAGAATCTAGTCAGACAGCACGCTATTTTCCCTTTTTATTCGAATATAACATTTATCTGTATTTGTCTTATCTTAAATGCCAATAAACCAATGAAACATCCTTTTTGGCTCACGGAGTGTTTCTTGCAACATTATATGCAATCCTGGCATGTGAATCTGAATTATGAATTTGTTGTAACAGTAATTGGAAAAGGCCTAGTTGTGGAAGCAATTCATTAGCTGTGTAAATACTTTTGGCTTCGTTTATGCTTATCATTACTTACGATTTTGGGCCCTGCCAGGTCCATGTGACTGTGTCCTGTAAATATTAAAAAGACACTTTTGTAAGAACTCTTAAAGAGGTATGAAGATTGAGCTATTCACACTGACAGAATTGCAGAGCCTTTAGTTTGCTAGGTGGCCTATGCATTTGTATGCTTATTTTACAGTTTACAACAGTACTCTCTGCTCTGTTATTTATGGATTTGCATTTTACAATTTTCATGTTACTCCATTGTGTTTTCATTTGTCACCACAATTTGACCCTTCATAACAACAGTATAGGACCTTGAATTCATACTGACCAACTTATTTGGGTATCTGATCAGAACAGGCTGTACTGGGACCCCTGGGACAAAGGCACCTTTGGAGGTAAAGAGAACAGCACATAAGCAGCTTTCATTCATTCTCGTTCTTTTTGTACTGTGCAGCTACATTCATACCTCCTAAAACACTGCTCAGTACAACAGTTCCATCGGTTTACTTTGTGGAGTCATACACTTCAGTATGCAGTTAAAACCCTGTCTGACACTCCATTGATAATACCATGCCCTACATATCAGGTCACAGCTATTTGACTGGTTCTCAAGTGGACAATCAATGAAGCAAACTCTGTCCTAATGATATGACCTTAATACAGGAGAAAAAAAAAAAACTATAAAAACTAATCGATTTTACATACAAAACAACAATAAATATCACTCTGACCCACTAAATTAATGAAGCCTATACTGCAAACTGAGTTCGTTTTTATGAAATATTTAAATAAATGTCACAGACTCAAAGATAAAGTATTAGTGGTGTGGATAATACTTATTCATAGACAACACTCCCTCTCTTATGTGCTGCTGGTTTTGCTGGCTTCAGTAGACCTCATTCTACTTTAGTACACCAAAACAAACTGTATGCTTTGGAAAGCCCTAATACCACAATAGTTTCTTTTTCCCTTCTCTTGTAAACATTTGCATTACGAAAATGAGTTATCTGATAACAGACAAGATTTTCATATGGTGCTGTTCATACACAACCCTCATTATATACTGTATTATGAACCTTTGCTTACACACTATTTTTACCTTTATCTTAAAAGTTAATCAGCATTATTATAGTGTCCATATTATAATTAACATCTACATTAACGAAAATAAACAATCTGCTTACCTTGTTTAAAGGTAATGAGACATGATCTGTTTGTACATGTTCCTTCAGGAAAAATGAGTACCTAAAAAAGAAAACACCAGTGATATTTCAGTGGTACCATACTATCAAAATCACAGATCCAAACATACTTTAGGAACCGGACATGTTTTATTGTAGCTGAGGAAGTACAGGTCTAAGAGTAATTTCGTCCTTTTAAAAGGGGGATACACAGTTTACTTCTCTAGTTTCACATTGTGAAATTCACAAGGTATACTTTGTTTTTATTTTTTAACCATTTTAAAGACACATAAAACAAAAGTTAAATTAAATACTGGAGTGAGGCATCATAATCTTTCATGGATAATGTAAAAGCTAATTTGGGGTTTTACAGACCTTTAGGAAGTGGAGGCACTCACCTGTGGCCAGTGTCCGCCTGACTTTGCTCTGCGCTCAATCTCAAGGATAGTATTTCTACGAGAGTCTGGATCTTTGCGTGAAACAAGCACTGGCTGCACACAGCGCAAAAACCCTGGGGAACATAACATCATCTTACCCACTGAAGAACAAGGGAATGATAAGTAATGATAAGTCATTACACATGCAAAACATAACATCAATAATGGATATTTAATTATTATTATTATTATTTTTTTTTATCTGCCCTGATTTCATTTTGGTTTTTTTGTGTTGACGGTGGTATTTGTTCACAACTTTGCAGTAACAGAAACTAAACTGATAAACAAAGCACACATATTCAAAGCTACTGGAAAACATTATGAAACCATTTGGCATACGATTTTGGTTGTGTAGACCGATATTTATGCAAATATCCATACTGCCAAAGATTGGTGCTTCCAGGGACTCTGAGCGGGATACAGTCGAGGGTAGACCAGCTTCAATACAGACGATGGCATCAAAGAAAGAAGAGTGGGGGGCCACAGCTAGAATGGGGGCCTGTACACTGCTGGCCTGCTTCCCCTTCACCACCACCCTGAAGCCCATGCCAAAGAAATACAGCCAGCCTAGAAAGGTCATCACTCTTTTGTGCATGAACCTGCCCATTAACACACAAGCAAGCACACAAAACATGAGGAATCATACTGGGTAATGACATCAATGAGTCCATCATACTGACACATGCACACACACTCATAAGCACAAAAAGCTTTCTTGAATTGGCTTTTACACCGTGTCCCCATTTTGTGTCAGATCAGCATGTTGTTCTGCATCATTTAGGAGAATAACCACATCCCTGCAACAGCTGTCCTACCTCCTACGCTAAGACTTAATTAATCTGATCTGTGTGGTCAGTCTGAGAAGAAATGAGTTACAGCAAAATTTGCAAGAAAACATGTGGCCTGTTTGACAAGTGAATTAAACAGAACGGAAGGGCTCTGTAATGCAGCAAATGTGTATAACTGCTGATATGCAAACCACAAATTTCACATTACCAACTCGCATCTTAATACAGAGGAAACAAACACACACAAAAATAGACATTTCCACACCTACCCCACCCACAAAGCTTTTTTAGCATGTAGCAAAAGGAACGAATCAAGAACTTAGACAAAATTAAAATGGTCAGAGGTAGCGCTATCTGTAAGGCTAAGGTTTAAAGGGGTCATATGATGCGATTTCATTTTCTCCTTTCTCTTTGGAGTGTTACAAGCTCTTGGTGCACTGTTCAATCTGTAAAGTTCCAAAGACTAAAGTCTCAAATCCAAAGAGATATTCTTTATAAAAGTTAAGGGTCAACCACACCCCCCTAAAACGGCTCGTTCTAACACGTCCCCACATGTCTACTTCACGATGTGGGAAGATTTGCATAACGCCGCCCAAATGTTCACACAAAGAAAGAAGACCTCTGTTACCGCTGCTGCCATGTTGTGGAGTTTCTTTGTGTTTTGTTAAAATGAAACTTTGTTTGGCCTCCCAAAAGAGGACATGACTAGAAATCAGTGGTTAACTTGTATTTCAACACTGTTCCAGAACGGCTCAACCCAAATATTCCGATGTGTGCTGCGCATTTTATGGAGGATGAGGACAGTTTCCTGAACCAGTAGCCTGCAATGCATCTGTGGCACAACGGCTGTTTCTATAAAGTGGGTCAGTTCAAACTTTACAAGGACAGTCTAGCGCTTCTGACTCACAGACTGTAGGTGTGTTTTTTTCTATTTAAATTTGCCAATGATGATTCAAACGAGAGTTTTGTGCAGTAGAGTAGGCTTGTTTCTCAGATCACAAATGTAGACATGGTTTTGTGTTTACGCAGTGCGATACGCAATGCGTAAAAAGACAGTATAAGTCATTACAATCAGTAATGTTAATTATGTCCCCACTGGATGCAACAAATGCCTCGTTTGTAATGGGTTTTAATTGTTTTGTCTCGTCTAGTGACGTCAGGATCGCGTATGAATCTTTCTATGTAACAGGATCTTCTTAGTGAACCAGTCGAACCAGTTCACCAAATCGAACTGAATCGTTTGAAACTGTTTGCGTCTCCAGTATGCACTAATCCCCAAATTACTGAAGTTATTCGGTTTATATACATGCCTTACACTCCCTCTGACGCAAAATAAACAAATATCCCGAGTTGTTCAGTTACTCCTAACAGTACATTGACTGAACTGCTAAAAGAGAAAGAGGTGGAAGTCGTGGCCTAGTGGTTAGAGAGTTTGACTCCTAACCCTAAGGTTGTGGGTTCAAGTCTCGGGCCGGCAATACCACGACTGAGGTGCCCTTGAGCAAGGCACCGAACCCCCAACTGTTCCCTGGGCGCCGCAGCATAAATGGCTGCTTCGCTTGTGTGTGTGTGCACTTTGGATGGGTTAAATGCAGAGCACGAATTCTGAGTATGGGTCACCATACTTGGCTGTATGTTATGTCACTTTCACTTTCGAGAACCAATGATGGGATGTGCACGAGCAGAGCAGCTGGACTGAGTCTCGTGCTGCTGGCCTGGGAGACACCATAGTATGTTAAGGGGTGTAACATTTCCGTCATACGCGTGAGGCATTCAGCCAATCACAACACACTGAATAGCTGGCCAAATAGATCACACCTCGTTTTTCAGGCTGATGAGCTTTGTAAAAATTGACACGTTTCAGAAAGGCGGGGCATAGAGAAGAAACTATAATGTACATTATATGGAAAATAATGTGTTATTTGAACCTTAAACCGCATAAACACATTGCATTACACCAAATAATATTCTTTTAGCAGCATCATCTAGCGGTCAAGTTTAGTCAGTAAGCAAGCAAGTAAAATTTATAGATCACATTTAAATTCAGCTTAGACTGACCAAAGTGCTGGTCAGTGTAAGCTGACCTAACAGTAGGCCAGGAGAATAAGTAGCTTAAAAAAGGTGCACCTAAAAGGTGCATTTGGCTTGTGCTGAAATTTAGCAGGTGGTGTGTATCTGTGTGTAACGAGTGATCAGGGATCAGTATTTACCTTCTCCAGCCAGTCATGGGCTCCACTGCTCCTTTCAGAGGCTGTCTGAATGTTATCATGACAGAAATTGGCCACATGACCATGAGAACGAGAAGCAAGAAAATGCCACGGAGCGGCACAAGGATGATTCCTAGAAGAAAACACTACACGCAGACAAAAATAAAAAAATAAAAAATAAATAAATAAATAAAATAATGTAAAATATACCTTTTAAGAGAAAGGCTGCCATGTAATTGGTTTAAGGGGAAAAAAGAATTGTGTAAAGCAAATCATCACAACCTCCAATTGTAAATGAATAAAAAAAAAAAAAAAAAAAAAAAAATTCCAACAGAATATTTCATGAATACAGAGACCTGTTTAATACATTTAATAAATCATTATTTAACATACAAATAACCTAGCACAACTTCCATCCTCGGCTGCAATGTAAGTATTATGTGGACATGTAATGCAGTCAAGACCTGTCTGAAAGTACTTTAGCCATGTGTTAAACAATTATCAATCAATCAGATTCATGCATTCAGTAACCCTAAAGTAATATATATATATATATATATATATATATATATATCTATATATATATATATATATATATATATATATATATACACACACACACACACACACACATATACACACACACCAATTTTACAACAAATTTATAACAAAAATATTAATAACATTCTCTCTACCACATGTTGTGAACTGTGTGATTTTCACTTATTACAAAAACGGTAACACACTGTTAAATGGTAACATCAAAGAAGTAATATCATTTGAACACTCTCTGCAGCAAAAAGGCAATTGTAATTCTCATTTATTTACTAATCTGATAAAAAAAAAAATCTTTACTAAATTTGCGAATCCTGTTCCCTATTCAACCATGTTCCCCAATTTATTGTAAAAATGATCAAGACTAACGGAGGAAGAAAGAGAGCATGCAAAAAGTAGATGGAAACGAAATATTAGGCGAAATCACATTAAATGTGGATAAATGTATATACGACGAAGAATCGAATGACTTACGTGAATAATAGTACTAATAGGCATGTCATAAATAGAGCAGGACTCACTTTGATTTTATCGGCTTTGGTTAACTTAAGGTCGTGCACGAATGGGTTGATGACCGCGGGCAGCAGCAGGGAACGCTGTCTGGGCAGTGCGTACTCTTTCTGCGGAGCCATCTTTACTCATCACAGCAGCGCTTCAAAAGTGTCCAAACCTGTCAACGAAGAGCTTCCTCTTTACACACACACACTACAAGCACCACCTCACACATGACCCGATCTCTAGCGGTCTGCGGATGTGTTTCACAATCAAGTGAGCTACCTAAATAGAAAGAAAAAAAAAATCCTATGCGCTTTGCAACTTTGGGCATCCCGGGAGTCCAGACGAGTTGAAGTCAAAGTCGAGTTTCTGTGTGTGCACTGGCTGCCTCGAAATGCGCTTATAGTGTTCTGAAACGCTCTTTAACTATAGGGATCTCAGCTGGTTATTGAGACAAAGCCTGTGTGTTTACACCCCACCTCTTACGGACATGATCCTATTAGCCCTGTACAGTCTACATGTAGTGTTATACATTGATAGTTTACACCAATGGCGTCTCAAGCCCTAATAAAATCTTACTGACACATCATTGTTCAACGAAGGAGTATACGGGGCTGAGAAACAGTTTTCTGACCATAGGCTTCTTTATTCCATGATGTTCCGTTGGCTGTTCGGAAGCAGTGATGCTCGAGTCGAGAATTCAAGGAATCACTCGTTTGAGCCGATTCTTTTTAAAGGGATTAAGACAGGGATCCTCAAATCTGGACCTCGAAATCCACTTTCCTGCAGATTTTAGCTCTAACCCCTGATCAAACACACCTGAGCATGCTAATCAATGCCAATTAATGTCTTTGGGATCGTTAGAAAACCACAGGCAGGTTACTTTGATCAGGGTTGGAGTTAAACTCTGCAGCGCATTGGACCTCCAGGGCAAGATTTGAGGAAGGGCACACTGTTCACACTATAGCCTAACTAAGGTTCTAAATATCGTTCTCAATATTAAAGAATAGCAGAGTTCACACCACAACGGTACAGAGAAACGATATCGTTGGAATCACTTTCAGAACGATTTTTTTTTAATTGGGTGTCGATAAAAAAAATCGACACCCAATTAGAACCAAACGAGCTGAAGAATTTAAAGTGGCAGGCATGCGTGCGCTTGGAATAAACAGACGATCTCGTCTGCTGCTGTGGACGTATTATAACTTTATCGTTCTTGGTGGCCTTGCGGTCTAAACAGTTCAGACACGAACTGTATTTTTAAGCAAACATAGGACGTAAAATTAAGTATACAATTTACCTGCAACCATTCACACTAAAACTGCATTCTAGATTTAGACCGTGTCCTGGAGGTCCCCCTGCCCTGCACCTTTTGTATGTCTCTCTATATCTAACACACCTGATTCCACTCATCAGAGTGCCAATTTAGCAAGAGCTAAATTGGGTGTGTCTGATTAGGGAGGCATATAAAAATGTGCTGGGCAGGGGGTCATCCAGGACAGGTTTGGGAAGCACTGGAATAGACGAATTGCTTTAATTCAACCATGCATTTCTGTATTGCAGCTAAATATATTTTTCACAATAAAAAACAAACACTACCACAACAGCATTTAAGCTATTAGAAAATACAATTAAAGGTATTTTTTTTTAATTTATTTTTTTAACCCATATAAATAATTAAGAGGGGTAGGCTGCTACTGTACATAAATATATTGAGAGCTCGGCTTTTTATACAATAACCACTAGATGTTGTTGTTTTTTTTATTGTTGTTAGTGGTTTTTTAGGGGTTTTTTATTGTGGGAAATATATATAGGTTTTTGAGTACAAACTGTGTTAAAACTGAAAAGTTAAATGGCAAAATTCCATGTAAAGGATAGTTAATATTTATTTTGAGACATAGTGACAAAGTGCACAAAGCAAAATAGAAAATAATAAAAAATAAAACATTACAAATATAAACAGATTGCATGTCAATTAAGAAAAAACTACAAAAAAAAAAGAAAACTACAAAAAAAAAAAAAGAGTACAAATGATTATTCAGTAATTTCATGATATTTGCTTGACATGAGTCCATCATGCAACAAACCCTATACAGTCTTCAGGCAACCCGTGCCACGAATCTCTCTGTACCATGAGACCAAAGAAACAAGACTAACAAAAATGATATGTTTTGACAGTTGTTTGGTCTCTGTTTTTACACAATTATCATGTATAAAATGTGTCATCTTATTAAAGGCAGGATTTTTGTATTGGGTAGTATTTACTACAAAATAAAACATGAATTAAGTCTTTCATCTTTGCATATCAGTACTAGGAAAATTTGTGCTTTTACATACTGCCTGGATGAACTTATTCTGTGCAAATTTATAAAAAAAGGAGATACATCTCACTGACACCACTACCACATTTACATGTAACTGGGAAATGTCATAAGTCCTTTTAAATCTGATGATATACATGTAGGCTATATTAAGGGGTAGGAGCTAAATGAACAAAAGATATCACACAATGACAAAACAACAACAATTACAGTCTTTTCTGCCTATGTTTGGCATGCAAAGATGGTCCAGGCAGTGAAGGCTACCAGGCCTCTCTGGTTAGCCAAGGATAGGTTATAATCTAATAGGCTCTGACTAACCAGGAGGGGCAGAATGGTAAATTTGAGTGCTGTCATTTGGCAAGGTAATGCTGGCCTTGTTTATCTCATGATGAAGGTCATCACAGAGTGCCAGGGCTGAATGTTCTGCTGATGTTCAGCAACGTAGCCAGTCCTTTTTGATCTCCCCCACTTTAACAATTTTCAGAGTGTTGTCATCCATTTTGAGATAGTGGGAGTCTTTGAAGAAGTAGCTGTGACCTGAAAATATTTAATAAGTGTAAATAACAAGTGAAAATTAACTAAAGGTTAAAGTTTAATGCAGATTTACTACTTTCATTCCAAAAACAATCAAAAGTTTGGGGTTGGTAATATTTAAATGTTTTTTAAAAGAAGTCTTATGCTCACCAAGGTTAAAAATATTTCATCAAAAATACAGTAAAAACAGTAAGATTGTGAAATTAGATTTACAACAAATGTTTTTCTGCTTCTTTCTATTTTAAAATGTAATTTTAAAAACCATTTAAAAACCATAAACCATTCAAATATGCTGGTCTGAGCTTCTTTATATATATATAAACAGCATTTATGCAACATATATATATATATATATATATATATATATATATATATATATATATTTTTTTTTTTGTAGCAATGTAAATGTCTTTGCTTAATAAAAGTATTCATTTTTCTAACTCCAAACTTTTAAAGGTAGTTTAAAAAAAAGAAAAAAAAAGAGGTAAATTAAATTGTGTCTATTTAATACAGTTTAGTTAATCAATGACTCAATTTATCCATCAATCAGTGATCAAATAATTATAAGTTTTGAAGAGTGGGCTCTAATTCACAACATAGAGAAGCTGTTTTTACTTGCTCAGCTCCAAACAGCCTAATTAAAAACAGAGGAACCTTTCAGACACCACACAGACCTGCTCTATGAGGCATGTACATGTGTGTGTATACCTGTATGAGTGTAAATGTGTGTTAGTGGCAGCAGAGGAAAGAGCTGGGTGGGTGTAAAAGATGTATGTTAAGTAAATTCCAGTAAACCTAAACAAAACTAGAGCACCTTGCGTAAAACTGTTATAAACCCTTAAAGGGTTAGTTCACACAAAAATGAAAATTAGCCCATAAATTACTCACCCTCAAGGCATCCTAGGTGTATATGACTTTCTTCTTTCAGACGAATCCAATCGAGTTCTATTAAAAATTGTCTTTGATTTTTCAAGCTGTTTAATGCCATTCAGCAGGTGTTGCATGCATCAGTCCAAAAGAAGTAAAATATAAAGCACACATCCGTAAAAAAAAGCATCTCACATGGCTCCGGGGGATGAACAAAGGACTTCTGTAGCGAATCGATGCGTTTTTGTAAGAAAAATATCTATACTCAATACATAATAATCACTTTAATGTGGCTTGCGCTCACTGTTGTACATGGAAGCTGTTCTGGGGGAATTACGTGTGAGGTCCGCTTGGCGCATGCGCCACTCTGAAGTGTCGAACGTGAAAGCGCAGCGGAGAGATCAAAACAAAACAATGGTCACTAATTAGTACAAAACAAGGATTTGTAAAGAAGAATGTCAGATGATTTCAGTATAAGCCAAGAGGAGACTGGTTTTCCTTTGTTTCCTCTACTCCTGTTAACAAACGTTGGTTTTCACGAGACTCACATTTTGAATATGGATGGTTTTCTAACAAAAACACATCGATTTGCTACAGAAGACCTTTGTTTACCCCCCGGAGTGAGATGCTTTTTTTAAATGGATGAGCACTTTTTATTTAACTTCTTTTGGACTGATGCATGCAACACCAGCTGATTGGCATTAAACAAATTGAAAGATCAAAGACAATTTTTACTATTACTTCGTCTGAAAGAAGAAAGTCATATACACAGAGGATGACTTGAGGGTGAGTAACTTATGGGCTAATTTTCATTTTTTGGGTGAACTAACCCTTTAAGCTCTCTCTCTTTTAAGCATTTCTCTCGTTTAGAGGTTTTATGTGCTCTTTAGACAGAGGCTGTTACTGGAAAAAATGCCTCATTTTGAGCAGGGGGAACCATATAGCTGGGTTTTTTGTTATTGTTGAAGGCCTAAAGCCAGCAGTAATTGGGTTGGAGTTAACTGCCAAGAATGCTCTACCAGGCTCCACTTTGGTCCAGTTCACTCACACACATTGAGGACTAAAATGCAAGCAGTTATTGAAAGAAATCAGTAACTATATGTGAGATCTAACAGAATGTAGGTGAGAGAGGGGAAAGGAATGAGATGAAAGGTTAACTCATGGTAGAGGTCAGGTTTTCTCCGCAGAGAAATACCACAGACAAAGCTTGATCTGAAGCCAGGTGCTTGGCCATTAGTCTCTTACCGTCACTATTGAGACTGAAAGCAGTATCTACGTCATCAGGGATAGCACTCCAAGAATCTGCAATAAGTTTAGGGAAGCCTGGATCCATCTTTTTCTTGGCTTCATTGTATCTGAGAAGTCATAGAAAAGTGAACTTTATAATCAACATACTTCTACTTTTCCTTAACTTTGAAATTCCCTGACACTCCTAGGTATGTAGTTTTAAAAGTGTGTGTAAATTCCAGTTAATCTCAAGGATATAAGTCTGAGTTCATTTATATATAGTCTTGTCCTTATTATATCCAGTATCATTTGGCTTAAGTGGAAAAATACTTTAGTGAAAAAAGGCTTCTCAAGAATGTTGTGCACCTACTTTGTTAAGACATACTTTATTAAGTTCACAGATGCTGAGAGATATTTAAAAATAGATTACCTCCAGAACTTGCTTCCAGCAAATATGTAAGTCTTCTTGCTCTTGTGGAAGGAATAGGCAGCATCAATTCCATGCAAATCTGAAGGAAGACCCATGCTGGAGATCTTCTTGGGATAATCTCTCTCCAGAGTACTGCCAGAATATACCCACATCTCGTCACCTAGAGAAACAATTCAAATATTTTAAATACAAATTGTATTTAGAGGACACAGACTGACAGACACACACACACACACACACACACACACACACACACACACACACACACACACACACACACACACACACACACACACACACACACACACATCTACAATATTTTTCACCAATTTACAAAACCTTGCTTCCTAATATACCGACCCCATACTTTTGAAGGGATGTGTAAGACTTTTGAATGTTTTTGCTCACTTATGAAAGAACTTAGGCTCCCCACAGCTGCATTTTTTAATAAAAATATAAATATGATTTATTTGTAATACATTTCTTTATTAACCTAAATAGAGTACAACACTAAAATAACTGCTTTCAATTTTAATATAATTTAAAATGTAATTTATTTCTGTGATGGCAAAGCTGAATTTTCAACAGCAACTACTCATAACACATGATCTTTCAGAAACATTCTAATAAGCTTTCCCACTTGCTTAAGAAACATTTCATATCATTATCAATGTTGAAAACATCTGTATTGCTCAATATTTTTGTGGAAACCATGATGCATTTTTCAGGACTCTTTGAGGAATAGGAAAGTTCAAAAGAGCAGCATTTATTTAAAACACATTTTTGTGGTCACATTATAAAAGTCTTTGTCACTTTTGATCAATTGAATGTATCCTTGCTGAATAAGTGTATTAATTTCTTTCCAAAATAAATGAATAAACAAACAAACATACTGACCCCAAACTTTTGAACGATGGTATATATTACTCAGTAAGTAAATAAGTACATTTTATACACAAGAGACAGAAACATACCCACATAAACCTTAAACTTCTTTATTATCTTATTCTTCACTGGATTTGATTGATACCAGGTCCCAAAAGCATTTTACAATCTCAAGTCTAACAACTATATATATATATATCTGTTTATAGTAGCAGTATGTTAAGAGTGCGGGTATACAGAGATAGATAAAATATATAAATGCGTGAAATTTTAGATTTGGTAGTGGTTCTGTGCTAACTTAAATTGCTAAAAAAAAAAAAAAAAAAAAAAAAAAAAAAATTCTGCAACCTGTTATGATTTAAATTGGATTAAATAACATGTCTTGTCATTTCTGACCATGTAATTTTGGATCCACTGCCATCAAACACAAGTGTCACACCCAGTTCTGTCCTTTACCTGCAAAGAAGACCGTCTTCCCCTCTAGAAGATTCTCATAAGCTGCATCAATCTTCTCTGGAAGTTCACTCCAGAATGTAGCCACCAGCATGGGGCCTGTTGGCTTCCTCCTGACATCAGCAGTCCTGAAGAGGAATCTGTAACAGGAGGGGTTAGAGTTAGACAGGGCAACAACATGTTTGTGCACGTAAAAAGAAAAAGAGTGCAGTTCCAGTTTAATATTTCTAAGATGTTATAATATTCCATTCTATTACTGTGATGTTCATTTAATTATTATTATTGTTATTATACAATAATTTTTTATCTTTTTGTACATGTATACTAAGCTTCGGCAATATTGTATTGTTTACAGTCATGCCAATAAAGCAATTTTGAATTGAATGGAATTGAGTAAAAGAGGGAGAGAAGGGAGATAAAATAAGCAAGTAAGATAGAAAGAGACAGCATGTACTGAACTCTAGCTACAATGAGGTGATTCACTGAGCAGATGTTTCTTATTATGGCTGAAGAATGACTTAAGAGGCATTCGGACATGTCCAAACTTGCCTGCTGCCCCAGAATAAACCACAAAAACAATACCAACTACCCCAGACCTTTTTCCACTGACCTATTTTTCAAAAGGCTTAAAGAGTTCATCCTCAGAGAAGAAGACAGAGATCTCAGGTCTTTCAAGTGACTACAGCTCACTAGAGTGAGGAAAAGCTTCTGTGAGCAGCACACAGCCTCCGTCAGCAGTTGTTTCACTTTATGTTAAACTTCAGATCACAGCACTAGGTTAGAGTTGAACTGTAATCAAACATTTTTGCCTCAAAGTTCCACTTCTTCTAGTGCAAACACTTCTGGACATCCCTCCCCCTTCTCTGCCTATGCAATTAAACACGTAAGAACAGAACACTCTTGTAGTTAAAACACTAGCTGAGTTCAGCTTTTATTTGCAGCTGTCTTAGAAATGAAACGATGTGAGACAGAAGAAGAATTCATTTTATCAAATGCCTCAGTTGTGGCTTATAAATCTGAGCCAAAGATTAGATAAAATAAAGACTTTCAAGTCCAGCTGAATAAACAAAACATTAGTGAACCTTTTAGGGGTTCGCTCTGTGGCCTTACTCTCTACTTCTCCCTTTTTCTCTGTGAAATGTCTTAAACAGCTGTTGCATTTATCCAGCTGGGTGAATATCTGAGATCTCAAGTCATTTTGCCCACACAGTAAAGTGAGACTTGCAGCTCCAGGGAACCTCAGATTCACAGTAATTTGATCATAACTCTATGATAATGACATTTCCACTGCTGAACTATTTGACTCCTTGCCTGCACAGACAAATAATATTTATCAGTGAAAATAAGGAGAGAGGTTCAGACACTTGGAGAAGATTGATTTTTAAGCTGAACTACCACAGGCAGGAATCGCCATGATGCAAAGTTATATCAATAATTGGACTGATTGAGCCTTTTACTGTTTTAGAAGCATTTTGTGTTATAAATCTACAATTAGAATTTTAAGACTTTTTATATTCCTATAACAAACAATTATAATAGTTGGATATTTATTTTAAATAAACAAGCCAACAAATAAATAAATTAGTAGATAAATAGTTTTAAATAAAAGCATTGGTAAAACGAATAATGAGATGAAGGGGGGAAATGAGAATATTACATTTTCCCCCATTTTCCGCTATCAGAGAGAAATATGACTGTAAATATAAAGGAAAATACAGGCTTTATTTAGATTTTTGGAATCAACATGTTCTGGATACTTTAGATCAGTATTTCAGGATCTTGCTTAGAGGGTATAAGAGCCCACTGAGTGCAATCCAGACATCCAGCATGTGTGTGGTCCTGTGAATGATCACTATAACTGCAGCGCAGTCAGCTTTAAAACTGGAGGTGTGTGTAGAATAGTGGGTGGTTGTTTTTCGTTCCAGAACTCCTGACCCCTGAGCATGTTGCTGAAAACCAATGACAGCACTCTTTATACTCTCCTTATATTTGCTTTGGACACCCCTCCAAAATATAAACATGACATTTACCTCTGATTACATAAGTAATAAGTGTGGAGCATGGATAATATTTCAAAACTAAAAAAATACAAATGAGCAAATTCAAACAGTAAATTATATTTAAATGGACGTAATACATGTGTGTTGATTTATTTAGATTGTTTCTCAGGCATCCACATAAGCAGTATGACCCAAGTATCTTCAATACTGTAGTAGAATGGTACTATAACAGAGATTCTTGACTAATTATCAGTTGAGAGTTTTAAGGTAAACAATTTGTTATGTCTGTAGTCAGCGATGAGGAAAATGTTTACTTGGTCATGATCATGTACTACATTAAAACAGTCAGCAAATTTAATCTCCCACCTAATCATCCAAGAAAAATTCAGCCAGACAAAAACAATGTGCTCAAAGGAATAAAAATGCCCCCTGATATGGTAATGACTATGCTGCGGTATTTTGATTTTGGGATGTGGGATCAGATTTGTGGACTTTCCCTTGTCTACCCATTCTCGCCACCATTTACTTTGTTTGAGTTCATTTGAATTCTGGACTAACAATCTGGCTAAAGCATCAGCACGATTCTTCTCCTGTTTAAATCTTCATCCTGTTATTTCAACCACTATAAAGCCATTACTCCCATCCATACTGATTTCAAAAAGATATGCTGAAGTTTTTTAATAGGCAGATAAACTGGGTCATGAAGTTTTCCTCAGATGGCCATGGGGCCATTTCCTGTGCATGCAAGCAAAAAGTTTTTGAAACCACTGAAAACAGATGAACTGAGCATTCCCTGTCAGCAAACGCTAAAATGAAATAACTGCTACCCACAGTTGTGTACCTGGTATTTTCTGCTGCAAATCATGATGTTCTATTCAACCGGTCAAATTATTGCATAGATGTTTTGTAGACAAAAATCCAAAAGTAAGAAGTACTGTGATCCTGCTTGAACATACCCTGTTATTTTCTATTCACCTCGGAAATAAGGTTAACATTAACAACATCATTCAGGCCTTTCTCTGAACTGGGTGCCCTTAGTTACCTGTCCTTAAAGAAGTGGATCTCTCCTCTGATCTGGGCTACAGCATCAAATATGATGTTTTCATTGCAAACATCCATTGGTGTGACCGTTGGGAGTTCAGTGGGTAATGGTTTGTCTGTTGGTACACCTGTACAGAGAGAAGTATTAAGAGGAATAAATAAGTAATACTTTAAATATGAATATAATCATCAGAATAAACAAATATGATGAACTTAATGCAAGTACTGAATTGCATAGGTTGAAGCTGATAATTTCAATATTGTCTTTCACACTTCACACTCACCATAGAGGTCCTGGATGCCTTTAACATCATCATCAGACAACCTTAAGGTTTTGGTGAATGTGTACATGGGTGCCATGAGAGCTCCAGGGTCGTCAGAATGCTCCAAACCCAGGGCATGGCCAAACTCATGGGCCGCCACTAGGAATAGACTGTAGCCTGAGAAAAATAGAGAGAGAGAGACCAATTTATTAATCTGACTAAATTATATAACAAGTATAGCATCACAACAAGAGATAAAGAGACAGGAAGTGATGTGTGAGTGCAAATCTAAATTATTTATTTTTTTACACTACAACAACAGAATATATTTTGCATGCTACAAATTATACAAATAATGACAAAAAATCTCTATGCCACCTTGGTCAGGACAAAAGCCCCACTTGCGGTCATCATCAAAGCTTTTGGTGACACCACACCACATCTTCCCATCACTGCGTCCCGACGTGGTGCAGGAGTCGTAAGTATTGCCCAGAAATTTAAAGGGGAAGACGCAGGGTGCACCTTCTGAATTTCCTCCGACTGTTGACATGGCTGCCATTAAAATAAATAAATACCAAAAATGTTAAAGGTTGATAATGACAAAATTGCTGTAATAAAAGAATTGAGGGCTTAAAAAATATGAATCACATTTGATTTACAGCCTTCTAAACGTTTAAAAGGGCCGAGTTTGTGACAGCTCTTGATTAGGCCAAATTAAATAAATAAATAAATAAAATCTTACCAACAGCTACAATACTAAGAGAGGCAAAATAAGCAGTGATATGGAAACTGTTACGATTAAGTGTGCGTATCTGTTATATGATGTCACAAGCTATAACACAAGCTGTTGTTAGTGGTAAACCCACATATTAGATCAAGGCATTTGAACCTAAAGAAAAACTACATGAGCTAAGAGAAGCATCAGGGAGGAGTCCTTCTCAATTACACAGACTCAACAGTCTGAATCACTCTGAGTCGACAGACTCAAAGTGAAGGTCACACCAGTTTCATGGCATAAACAGAACTGTGTTTCATTAAAGTTCAGCTAAAGTATGGGATTGTATTCCAAAGCTCTTATTTAAAGTGATGGCTTGCACCACTGGACTAGATTTTGTGACTCTTTTACTCAGTACACACACACACACACACACACGCATGCACACACACGCACGCACACACACGCACGCACACACATGCACACACGCACACACACACACGCACACACACACACGCACACACACACGCACACACACACACGCACACACACACACACACACACACTCCCAGGGAATTACAACCAGATGAGGAGTTCTGTGCTCCTGACTTGCTTATGCCAGATCGGTAACACAATGGAAAATATCTCGTAATAAGAACTTTTACAGTCTGCAGAAAACTGAAGAGTGAATGGAGAACTGATTTAAAGCCTGACTGGCCTTAAAAACCAAATGCGTAGACAGACACATTACTGATTTAAAGTAACTGTAATGACTCCCAACAATTAGTTTTGTGATTGTGTCACTGTGTGTCCACTTGGATGAATGGTACAACATCTCGAGCATCATCTAAACATCTGTTGTTTTACATGTGTTTTTCCCTAGCCACTGTCCCCTTTGGCTTGCTTACAACAAGGTTTGTAAGGCACTATAACATGTTTTGAAGAGTATGCATTATTTTATATATTTTTTTAGGATTCTTTGATCAATATAAAGTTCAAACTAATAAATAAATAAAAGTATTAATTTCTTACAGATCTCATCAAAATATACATTTCTTAAAGACCCCAAACTTTTGAACAGCAGTGTAAGTTATACTTATTTTTGGCTTTCAAAGAAGTCAAAATAAATATTTCTCTGAATTGGAGATTTATAGAAACTTATATGTTGAATTGTCTATGTTATTAATATATATTTCTTGTTTGTGTCGTAATCTTCGGTAGTGGCACACCAACGGTACCCATCATCCCGGCCTGAGGTGGTGCAACTATCATATTTTTCCCCTTGGAATGTGAAGGGGAACTTACAAGGAGCTCCATCTGCATTTCCACCCAATGTAAACAGGACTGCAACACAGGAAGAAACAAAACTCAGTGAGTCAGTGATTGTGACATACAGTATTACGTTCACAATGCCACATTTCTTCCCCAAATGAAGTCTGAGACATAACGGCCTAAATGTTGCACCACTTTGAATGGGAAGAGTGTCAAATTATACTGTACTGTAAAACTTAGCATAAAGGACACTCACGTTCATGAGGACAGAAGCCATACTTTCCATCTTCATCAAAGTTGTATGTGGTGGAGCACCAAAGGAACCCATCATCTCGACCCTGAGAGGTGCAGCTGGTGTACTCTTTACCCATGAACAAGAATGGAAACTTACAGAACTCGCCCTCTGCATTACCATACTTCACCTTTACCACTGAATCAAGAGGGAGAAAGAGAGATATCACATTTGATAAACAAATTTTGTACTTTTCTGAGTAAAACTGTTACAAATCAAAAAACAGCTACTTGTTTAAAGAGGTAACAAGTCACCAGAAGCAAGAAAACTGACATACCTTGTCCCTCCCCCAATGTCCAGAGCTCATCATCATCGAAGTGAGAGTCTCCCCCAATACCAGGTCCAGGAGCGAAGGCATGAGCCAGAAGACCATCCTTCCCATCAAATGGGTAACCATCACCATGTTCTGTAAGTAATATAACACATTTAACTCAAATATTTGTTTTAACCCAATGCACCAGGGTTAGTGACTTGAGTAGGTAATTGCACGGTTAATAGGTGACTCAAGCATAGTTTAATTTTCTTTCGATTTTGTCCACTGTTTGTCATCTACAGCCCGCTCAGGAGAGATTTACACTGTGAGAATACTGTTGGCATTTTTTGTAATTTCCTTGTGCAGTCATGATGGTATTTCCAAAGACCACAATGAAAATCAATCTATGGTGCAGAAAGCTCCATACTAAAGATTTTCCGGAGTGACTGTGGTTAGTCTGTGACTTAGCAGTTAAATGTAAGAGCTGCGATTAGGAAAAGAAAAAAACCCGAATCTGAGGTTTGTACATTTACACCACAGTAGTTTAGAAAATTTTGTACAGAAACATATTACTGAAAGACATAGACCAAATGATTTTCTTAAATACCATTTCGGCCAAAGTTAACCATGATGTCAGCTTCTCCATCCATGATCCTGGTGAATTTCAGAGGTGTGACATCACTCCAGACTTTAAATGCACGATAGAAAGCATCATCAATTGTTTCTTCATCCAGATCTGGGGTGTGCCCTAAGATCCTGCGGAAAAAGAAAACAATATTGCCTTCTTCCCAGTTGATTATTCCATATTTTCAAGAAAATAAAGTAAATAAATATTTATTATGCCCTGTGTTTTTACCTATTTATGTATCTTTTTTTTTAAATCTCTATGTAACTCATTTACAGAATTGTTTGTCATATTGTTATATTAGATAAGCGGGTACTGCATTTGCTTTTTTCCTCATGACTTGAGTGGCTCAAGAATACATATGGTTAGGAATACATAAGCCCAGGCAAAAAGTCATCACTCATCATGTTTCACAATCGCATCATCTAACTCAAGTATAATATGCAATAAACCTTTGGATGCTTCCTATGCTTCTTTTGCCTGCCAATGGTTTGCCACCAACTCTTTTTTCATCACAAAAAGACATAGGGATGTCCAAGTTCCAAGTTCAATCCAATCATCATCAAGCTATTCACTCACACAGTGATCAGAGGACTGCGGGTTACACTGATCACCTGCATGGTCTGGTTTCTTTCTCCTAAGGAGGGAGCTCCGCTTCAAACCAAAACCAGGACTGTCAAATCCAAACCTGTTCTGGCATTACAAGGCAGTCTGAAATGGTCCCTACAGAAAAATGGAGCAACATCCAACATACTTGGCAGGTGCTAAAAACTAAAAAGGTTTTCTACTAATATTCAGTAAGAGAATCTCCAAAGCTCTTCAACAGTCCCAGAACAGCAAGGGGTGAAACACTGTTATGCTGACCACCCTGGGAGACACTGCTAGCGTCTGACAAAAGAAACAGCCTTTTACAATGTACAGTAACAACAGGGGCTGAATGCTCATCACAGCTCTCGCCAAAGTTTGGCAGCCTAGGTTTTATATTTAAATGACAAAACTTCATTAAACACTTAATGTTCTTTGCAGGTGCACACTTATTAAACCAACTAGCAAATGCTGACTGTACTTGTGGTGGATAATAGAGCATGTATCTTAGACACATTCAATAGTAATGTTATGCTATTTTCTAGTGCCAAACCACAGCACAATATTCAAGGACAATGGCATTCTACAAGGCAACAAGGGATAGATGTACAATACAAACAGATGAAACAGATGAAACACTAAATATTTGTTTTTTCCAAAAAACTTTCCAGTGGACAAAATAACTGTGGAAAACATGAGTTGTGAATGTGACCTCAATACAGCACATTCACATACTGAAGGGAGCATCCTGAGGTTTCAAACAGAGTCACAGCTGGTTACAACTTCACATAGTGTATAGAACAGCACACCTTTCGGCAATGATAACTGTCTGCAATGGCAAATTAATTGTACATTTTTTTTTAATTACAATTACTATTGACATTGTTTGTGCTGTTTAATGTTAATTAACATTTAATGAGGGGCTAGGCTTAATATAAACTTCTCTAAGAAAGCTCAATACTAAATCTAAATATCTGTTAAATTAGTAAGGCAGAGACTGGCAGGAAATCTAAGGCTGAGCCATTTCTTCCACAGATCTGTGTATGAGGTCTGAAAACTTTTTACTGGCAAAGTAACAGATGTGGTCATGACTCACTAAACACCGTCAGGACATGTTCGCCAGTAAATATCCTCAAGATCCCAACTCTGTCCTTTTTGTTATAAAAGACTATTGATCACTTATTTTGTGTTTGATTGTCAGCCAAGTCTTTCAATGACAGTAAATATTCTTTCATGGCTAAACATTTCCTGCATTTCCTGTAGTCAGCACAACTTTATAAGCTAATAAATTCAGATTTGTTGTTCCTTTTTAAGCTCCACCTCCAACATACCCACAAAGGTCCTGCTGAGAACATTCTTTAAACATATATTGATGATTATCTTAATGACCGACACAAATATGGTCCCTGTTTCTTTTTATAAATCTTTTTGTAACTGCAAAACTCTCACTCTCAAACTACAAAAAGATCAAATTTTTTATAATATAAAGGATTATTTGTAATAATAATATAATTTTTTTAAGGGTTAAAGTGACTGACAAACAGTAAGGAGAGGTACAGTAGCTCAGCACTGTTTGAGGTAAACACACACCTGTAGGTAACGTTCTTCTGTCCCCACTTGGGCTTCCTGTGAAAGAAATTGTAATTGGCCACATCAGGAACTCCACATCGTGGTTTCTTCATGATCTCTACTGTCTTCTGGTCAATCTCCCCTGTCTCAGGTAAAGCAAAAAAATTCTGCATCTTCTTCAGTGTGTCCTTCAACACCATCAGATTACACCTGTCTTTTGGGCAGCCATAGAACTTATTTAAGTAGTGCTGTGAAAAAGATAATTAAGGATACAATGAAAGAAAGCAAAGAGAGAGAGAGAGAGAGAGAGAGAGAGAGAGAGAGAGAGAGAGAGAGAGAGAGAGAGAGAGTGAGTTATGTCAACTTATCTGGATCTGTTTAACACATTAAACATTTTCCTAACCACCATATAAACATATGGTGTATTTGTGCTTTACATTTTCCATAGATATTTCAACAGTGAATAAAGGCCAAAAGATAAATACTGCACAAATAATTAAAATAATATAACTGTGTTAATATTAGTAAAGTTCTGAGGGATCTAAAATTAATATATAGAAAAACTCCCATCATATTTTAAATGTTAAATAAACACACACACACACACACACACACACACACATAAATATGTCTACGTAATATATATATATATATATATATATATATATATATATATATATATATATATATATATATATATATATAAAAAACACTGCTTTATTCTTTCATGAAAAATATTAAATGAAATGAAAATACACTCACCAGAGCCACTTCTTTGTCTGTGTAAGAAGCATCATCGCCTGGAAACTTTATGATGGGTGAGGGCGCAGCAAAAGTTTGCAAGGAAGCAAGAAACTGTACGAGGAAAACTTTGAGGACAATATGCCTACAGCTGAAAAACTTAAAGCACATCATTTTTGGTCTGGTTCCGAGATGCCCGTGTGTTGAGAATAGGTTGACAAACAGGCCTTTACGACGTGTTCTCCGAGCTCCAAGTTTCTGCGACTGCACTGCAAATGTTCTCTTTTCCTCAGCGACACATCTTGCTTTTGTGGATTATGGAATTGGTTCTGCTTGCACACGCACTTTTCTGATGCTGGGGCTTGAGCTGAGACTGCGCAGCCTCCGGATCAAAGAATTTGGGAGAGCAGTGAAATAAGAGACGCCAGCGGGAGCGCTCACAGATATATGTGAGTGCACGCGCACCACGGAGACACTCAGAGAGGCTTGAAGTTTTTGAATTAAATCAGGCCTGTCGGTTTTAAACACTTGAACCTGTGTTCTTAACCCTGTGTTTTCTTGTTCCATGTTTCACACTGTTCACATTTTACCCTGGGCTAATATTAAACCCCTGGTTATTCTCAAGAACAGTTGCAAACAGACTTATCGTTATGCAGATTTATGAGGTCATGACATTGACTGTTAACAGTATCTGTGCAAAAGTGGCAACGTTTTTCCTCAGTTTATAGCTACAAAGAGAATAGACCTCATTTCAGATGTGACAAATAATAACAAGCCGTGAAGTTACAGCGACTACCAATGGGAGTGCAGAAAGTGTTTTACCAAACAGCACAGCGTCCTCTAGTGAGTTCATTCCTGTAAATGCATATAGCAAAACAATCTGATTCCAGCCGTTTCTGCCATTCTGGAAACTAAACAGCGCGTGAAAGTGCATCTGATTGTAATAAGAAAGCACGTGAGCATTTAGTGAGGTAAGAATTGTATAGTTTATGATTGGTTTTCTGTTGCTAAACAACAACTGTAACCTTGTAGTATAGAGTTTGCTTGAGAAATCATGATGTGGCCTAAACGTGGACCAAACGGTGCTGAAAGATTCTCTTAAAACAAAACTAACCAGATTAAATCTCAAATGTGTATTGACACATATTTTAAAATTTTCGGTCTCCTGCATTATTAGCTGTAGAATTATGGCCTTTCAATTTTGCATATGCTCTACTGAAGGCCCTTTGTATTTTGGAAAGGTTTTGTAATCTGAGGCTACATGGAGGATAAGGCCATGGTGGAGGGATTACATATTGTGTAAATTATATTGAGTAATGTCAAATATACTTGGTCTGATTAGCAAAGAGGACTGTGGGGTAAGATGTGTCAGTGAGTGTGGCTGCCCCCTTAATCTAGTAAGGGGGCTTTGTAAATACCATATATTTACAAAGGCCCCTATGATTAAAAGTGAATATTTTAATGAAGAGAACGTTTTTTTTTGCACGCTAAGTAAATTTATCACATGCAATATCAATCATATTTTTATTTATAAAAGTTAACAAAGTTGTTACAATATATATATTGGTAAATATAAGTATATTTGTTTGCGTTTGCTATATGGTAATTACACAAGTGTTTAACGTTGTCATTTTATATGTCTATATTTTTTTGTACATTCTAAAAAAAAAAAACATGTTTTTTTTAAAGGTACTTAACACGTAGGAACAGTTCTCTTTAGAATCATATCATTATCCCGTCTTTTGTTTTTCAAATCTGTAACTCTCAAAGTAATTTTCAGCAGTCGTGGCCTAATGGTTAGAGAGTCAGACTTGTAACCCAAAGGTCGCGGGTTCAAGTCTCTGTACCGGCAGGGATTGTAGATGATGGGGGAATGAATGAACCGCATTCTCTTTCACCTTCAATACCATGACTGAGGTGAACCCTTGAGCAAGCCACCGAACCCCCAACTGCTCCCCGGGCACCACAGCAATATGCCTGTGGTCACTTCTGTGTGTGTGCACTTGGGTGGGTGAAATGCAGAGCACAAATTATGAGTATGGGACACCATACTTGGCCACACGTCACGTGCTTCCCTTCCTTTCCTTTCAACGTCATTGTCGATTTACTGGGATTCAAACATCCAACTGCACAGACTGTCAACACGCTTGCACCAGGTAAATTATTTCATTCTTAAAATACCTAAGAATTTTACTTTTCAAACTCTTAACTGGTTTTCTGACAATCCTTTGTTTGAAACATTCACTTTTTTCTCTTTGTATTTTATTTATTTATTTATTTTCACAGAACATGTAAGTGTGATCAGCTCTGATCAGCCTCCCCTCACTAAGTAACAAGATCCATATTGTTAGATTTTCGTTTAAATAATTTTCACTTGGCTTCATGTATAAACATAACCACAAATACTCATTCATGACTTTATATCACTTTCACATTTTAACATGGTACAAGGCTCACTTACTGTCCATTTTGACAACTTTTGACTTTCATAAACATTACTGTTTTTACATAAATGGAAGAGACACACTGTAACTCTAAACTCAATTCTGCATTTCAGATGCGGTCACATCCAACAACCTCATCATCTGCAGAGAGAAATTGCCATTCATTTACACCAAAATACACACATAATGATGGACTTAAGGCATCATAGAGGACTGTGCACATATTACACTGGAACTTTCTTTCCATTACATCTTTTTTTATTTTCTATTTTTTATTTTGTGTTTTACTTCAAGCATTTATTCATGTTCAGTGCCAATTGTCATTTATTTAAGTATTCAGCTTAGAATGGTTGTTAAAGCACTGACATTTTTGCTACAATTTCACATTTCAATAACAAATAAAAGTACCTAATTGACACAACATGCTGTTGTTATTTTTTTTTAAATGTAAATCCCTAATAGAGGCTACAAGATAAGACCACAGAGGACTATATATACATATTATATTAATAATACTAATATTGATAATACAAATAGACACATATACTAATATGAATGAAAATAATATTATTAAAAAGGTTACTTATAACACGATTAAAGTCCTACATAGCACTTTTAAAGTATGCTTCTTCATAGGACCTTATAAAAAGGATTCTATTTAGCAACAAAAAGGTTTCTGCCGTTGCTCCATCCAAAGAACACTAATGTTGTACTGTTTATAACCAGTTGTTATTAAGATTGTAGTATATATATATATATATATATATATATATATATATATATATATATATCTGAATAGTCAAAGTCAATATATTTAAAAAATATATATATTCTTAAGATTGATGTTAAAAGATATTCCATCTCACCTTTTGTTGTATCTCCTCTGTTGCATCCTCTGATGTATTCAAACAGTTTGGTCCTGTATCTCTCTCTGGACACTTTTATCTGTATAAGGTGCTCTCTCCTCATTGGTTAGCAGTTCATGACTTGGTACAAGACCTATCTGTTTCTTTCCAGCCCACAGTCCTAGTTGATGTAGCTGACTGTACTTGTGTAGCTTGGTCAATGCTATTGTAAAATTTACCATATAGGCTTATGCCCTCTCTATTGCAAATGACACAAATTAAAGTCTGACACTCGTATTTCTCTGTGACCTTTAAGTCTTATGAGCTGTTGATTCATTTGTCTTATGTCTTTGTATATAGCAGCTCTTTTTGTATTTACAGTCTGTCTGATAGGCTACTGCTGTGCACCACATTCATAGTTTGTGGTCATCCATAATTTGCACCTGAAATGTTCTGTTACTTACCAGTAAATAATGGTCATCGTAGGATATTAACACTGGTAGTAATATTACCAAATCAGTGTCCATAGAGGCGTGGGGGATTTGTTTTTATCTGTGAATCAAAACCTTAGTAAGTGTGCCCTCTGGTGGTAGACTTAGGCCTTCGCATACTTTGATGTGTCCTCAGTGGGGTTTATTGAGCTTCAGCAGGCCTGCAGTTCGCCCCTGGATTTCCTTTAACTCCTCTTGACGTCTCTGTTTTCCTCCAGTGCAGGGATTAAAGTCGACAGTATATTGATGTGGGCTCTTTATAGGAGAAAGCTGGAGGACTTAACATTGAAATCGAACAGTCTGAATGCTCTCAAAAGGGATTTCTGCTGCATATTTCACCTGTCAATTCTCCTTGCACTGAGAGGAGTTAATTTTTTATCGCTGAGTGTTTGCAGATGGAAAGAGAGAGCATAATGTTCATTTACCTGTGATGCGCGAGTGTTCATCTCATTTCATGCTTAGGACCGTAAACAGAAAGGAAACCATTTTTCACTGGTCTCGTTCTCTCTTCATTTCTTTCTGTCTGCCTGGCTGTGCCTCTCTCACCTCTTTTCACTCCTCCTTTTATGATGAAATTGACATTCGGCCTGTATCAGCGAATAGAGGTGTCCTGTTCTCTTAGGGCTCTGAATGCATCTGTGCTTATGAATGCACAACAACAGGCATAGGGAGACTGAGATGATAAACTTTGATTTGTATGCAGATTGTTTCTTTTGTTCTGCATTTGTTGGCTGCCAGAAATATTTTACTTATAGCTTGCTCTCTCCTTTTCTGTTTCTCTCTCGCTGATGCTCCCCCCTCCCCGAACACACTTCCTCCACCAGAATGCAAATGCACAACTGATTCATCTGTTGGTTGATAAAACATTTAATCAACATCCCGGGCAGAATTTAAAACTAAATAGGCTACATTCATAAGATGACTCTGTAGGAGTCGGAAAATCCTTTGACAAAGTGAAAACATCATATTTCACTCTGTCTGGCATTTCTCTTTAGTAAGTTCCTCAGGGCCAGTCTGTGTGTCTGTTCAAGGGCCATCTCGCTCTCTCTTCCTCTCACATTCTCCGTGTTGTCACTAGTGTAAGGGGAATGCTACATGAGGCTGGTGACTGTCCTCGTCCCCTCTTTCTCTCACATCCAGCTGGCCCTTCCTTCTCCTCTTGAACTAACAGTGTGATTTTTGACTCCAGACGTCCCAGCTGGTTGAATCAGGCCAGTCAACAGGCCCAGCTGATTCTGAGGGGCTTCTGAGGGGCTACTGCAGGGTGTTGGGGATTCATTTGGGTCATGTCAGAAGATCTGTCGACACATCAGTCCGTTTGGGACATGTTCTGTCCGTGTTCATATGTGCCACTGAGCTGTGACCTGCCCCTGCTGCATCGGACATTTGTGGTCCTGTTCCAGTTTGGATGTAAAAGTGTACAAGTGCTCACAACAGAGTGAATACATTTTTCGATGAATGTCAAGTGTACAAGTCTGACCTACAAAGTGAATTTAAGGGCAGTTCACTCGCAAATCATGTCGACAACAAGCATTTTAGGTTAATAATGCCATTTTTATACAGCATAACAGTGCATGTACACATACAGTTTAATGTTGGGCAGAGGCCTAAATCAGTGGTTCTCAACCTTTTTGACTCCCCTTTGTCCATGATAAGATTTGAAGGCCCCATGACTTTTCTAGTAACTTGTGGTTTACTGGATTTTAAATTTTAGATTTTTTTTTTCTATTTCTACCTGCTAAAATTGAATGGGTAACTCAATTTCTATACCTGAAAAAATATACAATTAGGAAAAATATACGAAAAAAAGTATGAATTCAAAGCCTAAAGATATCCAGGGTATTTTAAGATTTTATTATTATTATTATTATTATTATTATTTGCGTATTTTAAGTAGCCTACCTTTGTCAAGCTAATTTCGTGAATGCCGTTTCATTTACATGACATATTAGAGCGCAGTTTTAGAAATACTAGGATGAATTATTGATCATAAACCCATTATCTGTAGCATAATTTATTCATGAGCGCATTAACAAGCTACTCAAACGCCTCGGAGTGATTGTTTCTCTATTGTTGTCACTATTTTACTCTCAAAAGCAAATTATGAAAGGATGATTCCACGGGCTTTTGTTTGATTGGCATTTTGTTGAAGAAAACGGCCCAGAACAGCATTTGTGGAATTATTTTGATTTAGTGCTTCTTTTCCGCGTGCGTGTTTCTTTTTGAGCGCGAACTTGTAAACACTGATGGAATAACCCGTTCCATAACGACAGAGCGGGCGCGCGGAGTGTCTCCGGTGGCGTCTCTCCGTCTCAATAATAGGTCAACAGCTGTATTTAAAAAATTAATCACACTTCTTGGCAGTCGCAAAGGTTAGCTCGTCGCGCTTGGAGATGCAATCGGAGCACTCTGATCGGTGGAAAATCTCGGCGGAGATGTGCGGAGCTGCCTTTGATGAGACTAGCATGTAAAAATGATTTGTGTCTTTATAGGACACGCGTATTCTCCACCGGCGTGAGCGCGCTCGGCGGGCGCGTTTGGAAACAACTTCGACTGATTGCTTTGCGTTTGCAGTAAGTGCATTTGTTCGGAACGCACAACGTGCACACATACACACTTATCCATCACTGAGCAATCAGACCGGAACTGACATTTAGATTAGTAGGCAACAGTAGCCTACTTCATCAACAGTTTTTCAAATTCAGACATATTCGTATTAGAGGATACACTGTTGGTGTGGATGGGTTTACCATCCCCAAACATATAGGCCTTAAAAAACTGTTTACCCTTTACCAATTTGCCTAATGTTTTCACAAGCTTCATACAAATTACTCTCAGAGATATCAAGATGTGTGTGATGAAATATTCACGTGTATCTTGAATTGCTTTTAGTTACTTTAAAATATTCACACTAGCCTATTTTGTTTCCCCCATCATGCTGACAGAACAGATTGACTTCTGTTCATATTCATCACATCATATAAAGATGTGTGCAAAGTGAAAACTATTCATGTAAATTTGAATATTTAACCCAAATGTACAAATGTTTCTTTAGATTTTAATCTATTAATTGAACATAATTCAGTAATGGCAATTAAATAGATGGAGCTGAAAATCTATTTGAAACCATTCTTTAGTCTCAGTTCATTCATTCATGGAGTTAATGCTAGCTTTGACAATATTGATAATCAATATTTGACACATAATCTGACAGTGTTGACTCATTGACTTTATATATTAATACTGAAATAAATGGAACACAATTCCTCAATACAAACTTATATATTTTTTTATTTAAAGATTTTATAGTTTTGTATGCTTGTCCGACACTGTACAAAATAAATAAATAAATAAAAATAATACTAGTAATTTTCTGCCAGTAATTTTATGGACATCTCTGTTAACCCTAAAATACAACACAGTGAAGTTCAAAATTCAAAATACAGATAAAAAACAGTAAAAAAAAAAATAAATAAATAAATAAATAGAAAATTCCATTATATTAATGTTATATTAACACAGTACATTGTGCACTATTTTTTATGGATTTTTTTTTTTTTTTTTTTTTTACAGTAGTACTCAAGAATCAATGAAAGATCATTTTAAATGGGAAGCAATGTCTAAGATTCTAGAGGCAGCACCATGTCAGTCCATCCATCCTGATTCTCTGTTTCCCATCCCTTCTGTGTGTAACTGTAGGGATGGCTGTGTGCTCTGGTGCTCAGAAATCTTTCTCTCAGCATGTATTGGAGGTGTGTTTTCTCTCAGCAGGGACTCTGTGCTTGTTCTTAGCTGTGACTACATTAATGTCTATACCTGACATTAATACCTACCTGGCGTTTAAATATTCACACATGAACTGTATATGTTTATGTGTGATATTAGATTAGTCTGCAGCACGTTTGTCTCCCACACAGATTAAAATGTCTTATTTCTGCTTCGTCCTGCTGTCCTTGATTGAGGGCTGTTGTAATATGTTCAGGTAAGCACAGTTAATCAGCTTTGGCTGTGTGCTTGCAGTAAGAGCTGAATTTCATTTGATATGATTTGTATCTGTCACGCAGATGGCCTTACACCAAAGAGCAGATTTTCATAACTGTACAAATTTGGATTTGACATTTAAGTACATTTATTTATTTCCTTGTGTCTAAACCAGTAACTATTTACTCCTCTGATAATTATGATAGGATTAAACACAAAATGCAGATTGCTTGATCATACTGCCACTCAAGTTTAGTTGCAATGTTTTCACAATTACCTTGCTTAATGTAACTTGCTTATGAAGAAATATTTACATGACATTGCACACAACGTTTTTTTTTAAGCCTAAGCCTTATATACATTGCACAAAGAGAGATACAGTAATAACTGTTGATCACCTTGGTGAAATAAACAAATATATAGAACAAATGGGGAAAAATAAACAAACAGAAATATGCATAAATATGCAGTCTATATTTATTTTTACATTGACTTACAAGACTTAATTGAAAAAAATTAATTGAACATTGAACAAAATATATATGCTTCATATATAATTCTACAATATTCTATTTTACACATTTGAATTCTAATAGTAGATAATTCTTCATCAAATCTGATCTGTAACATGTTAGTTTCTGCTTGGCAAGTCAGAAGTCATTGAATTGAATGATAGTGTTGCCCCCTAGCGGTACATATTTAGTTTCTGTTTCTTGGTTATCAGTTTATTAGGCAGATTTTTAATGGGACCGGACTGAGTTCTTGTTGGCTGTTGTTCCATATCCAGCCCAAAGGCTGTAGTTTAGGTGCTTTTATATTACAGAACTGAGTCAGTCACGCTAGTGGTTTCCGTGTGGACTGAAAACAGCAGTGTGGCGTCTGCATAAAACCAGCACCTCTGTTGTGATGTGTGCATGTGTTTAGAAGAGTTAGGATGTTGATTATGCAAGCGCAGACGTCTTGCTTCCCTTCATTCCTGTTGCCTGTGATCTAAATGGCCTCCTCGTTTTTTTTGTGAGCATTACCTGGCACGCCATCTCTCTCCCTTCCTCTCGCTCTTGCACTTTCTCTTGATTTCTCTCTGTCTCTCTCACTTACTCATAGACTTCTCTACCCTCTCCTTCTCTCTTCAAGATATTGAGAAGGACCTTTGGCAGGAAGTAGAGGCCCATGGGGTATGGGGGGGTGGGGTACAAAGCAACACTAGTGGATTACATTTCAGAATGTAGGTAAAACAGATACACTTTTACCTTTCAGACCGCAGTTACCAAAGACTTTTGGATGAAACATTGTAATGAGAGGTCTAAAATAAAGTGTTACCATGTTTTTTTTTTTGGTCTGTCTAGCATGTTAACGTAAGATATTTATTAAATGTTCATTGCAATAATTTAACACATTTATAGAATTCAATATTACTGATTTTCACATCAGTTTTGTACATCTAAAAATTAATAATGATTCAGAAAAAAACAACACGTTTAAGACAATACCAAGTAATATTCCAAATAATATTTTAATAAATTGCTTTAGTGCAGAGATAATATAAAAGGTAATCATTTTATTTAAGGGACAACATGGTGTCATTATAATATTGCACACAAGTTTGCGCACACAATATAAATGGGTTGTTGTACATAACAATATGTAGCTGCCTTTATATTTTAGGAAAGTCTTCCCTCGTTATGGGATCATCATATTTAAGGGTCATTGCCATCAAAAGTTTGAAAACACTTGCCTTAAGCAATTTTGTGTTTTCTACTAAAACTATATTTACTCTATTGAAAATGGACTTCAATAAATCTCAGTTCTCAGTGAGTCTCCACTGATAAGACACTGTAAGCAATGGCAGTAGATCAGTGTCACTGCAGCATCTTAGATTTAGATCAGTAAAGTAAAAGGAGATCAGTACTTCAACTGTAATCTTTCTTTGAAAAAGGCCCCTGTTATGAGCTGTGCAGGGTGTTTCCAGCATTAAAGGTGTGTGTGTTTCTGTGCTGAATAAATAAATGTTGTGTTCCGAGCTGTCAGATGTTTGTGTGGCAGCTGCACGAGGATCTGACAGCCTATGAATCAAAAGCAGCCCTTCACCAGCAGCCATTAATATGCAAACATAGAAGACGGCTTAAGTTTAATTTATATAATATTCCCCAAAGAATCATTATTATTCTAGGATCTTGCCAGCAACATTTGGCCTATAAAGAAATTAACTTTGTCTCCTTGTTAAGTACACCAATGCATCAAGCTATAATCTCAGATGAATCATATTTCATATTACACAAGACGAATGTATTCACATTTTTCTAATTTTTCCTGTCTGACCATCTGTATGTATTAAGTCTCAGTAAGATTAATCTCTTGATCCTATTGGAGTAGGAGGCAGGTGTTTTTCCTAATACATCTATGAGTAAATAAGGCCTAGTATCAGGACATAATCCCCTGCATTATTTTTTATATCTCACGCCAATGTCACAATTTCTATTGTGTGTGTGTGTGTGTGTGTGTGTGTGTGTGTGTGTGTGTGTGTGTGTGTGTGTGTGTGTGTGTGTGTGTGTGTTTGTGTATTTGAACAGTGGGGGTAGCATATGCCAAGACATTTCTTAAGAGCACCATTGTGAATATCAGTGGTGTATGAAATTGCTTGGAATGTCTCCAGATCATAGTGCTAAATCATTTAAAAAGCTCCTTCCCCTTGAAAGGGGATCCGTCTTGACAGGAAAGTGTGCACACATGTACGTGTGCATGTGTGAGAAATGAGGGGAACTGGAAGTGTTTAAAGAAAGAAAGCAAGGGTCAGTGCAGTTGTGACCTCTGTCCTTTGTTGCATTACCAGGTCCTCTGTGATTAGCAAATCAACTTCTCATTCATAAAGTGATTGAGCAACAGCATAAGTCTGGTGTTAGTCAAATCTCTTATCAGATGTCATGTGTGTATACTAATATTCACATTGCAGTTCGCAGCTCTCAAAGATATACACGTCTTTTAGAAAGCACTTCAGGCATACTGATTAGGATGGCCATTTGCAATATGAAAATGAATTCCTGAGCCCTCCAATTCTTTTCATCTGGGACTGATCTCAGGTCAGGCCCCACAAGGCTCATCTCAATAATGATAAATTTGTAGCCTTATGAGTAGAGATGTATCAGCTGATGGAGCTTTGGATGTTATTTAGGAAGGGTTTTGGATCACTTTTGCCCTCTAATCCTATGGATAATTAAGGGGGGCCGTCACCACAGGATTGAATTGTAATTCTTAAGAGCAATTTACGGTATGTACTGTAAGACATACAGCTATGATTATGTGGTGCAATTGTTTTATATAGGCTATATATATATATATGTATATATATATATATGTATATATATATGTATATATATATATATATATATATATATATATATATATATATATATATGAAAGTAAATTATATGAGTCTTCAATCTATCTATCGATCGATCTCTCTGGAATAATTCTCTTTTTTATGTTTTTGGAAAAAAAGTCTTATGCTCACCAAAGCTGCATTTATTTGATTAAAATGCTGTAAAATATGCTGTTATATTCTGAAACAGTTTTCTTTTTTAATACATTTTATGTAATTTATAACTGTGATTACTCCAGTCGTCAGTGTTACATGGTCTTTCAGAAATCATTCATATATGCTAAAATCTTAATTATTCCAAACTTTTATATAATTTATAATGAAAAGTGTATGTAGCGTATAGGCCTAATAGGTTTAAGTTTACAATTTTTTTTTTTTATAATTGAAGGCTATTTATTTATTTTTTTACCCTGCAAAATTATATTATTCATGCGAAAGTAGACATAATTGTTCTTTGTACCTTTAATGACTTTAAAATGCATGTCCTTAGGTTTGCTGGAATCTTACTAGTAAGTTTAGATCTGGCCTGTCAGGCTAATTGATGACTACTGGGTGCATTTCGGAAGCCGTGGGCACGGAAACTCCTCAGGAAAGTCCCTGTTGCGTGTCTCTTGGGCCTCTCATTGAACGCTTGAAAGACTGGCAGGGACACTTCAACCCTGCATGAAGTGACTGGGTAACACCCACCCTCCTTCCTTCCTCCCAGCATGCATATGGCTTCCTTATGAGCAACAAGGTTAACACTTGTGTCTTCTTGGGAGTGGCAGTGCCTGCTGTCTGTCTGTCTTGATTCACACGTGAATCCTTTTTTTGTGTCTTTGTTTCTCTCTCACCTTTATCGTTTGGAAATCAGACTAAGACCGTAATCTAGTTTTCTTTTTGCTGCTTGTAATAAGTTTTTTTTAAGCATTTGGGGCCTTCATTTTCTTACAGACTTCATGGTAAAGTGCTTGTTTAAACATATACACGCACACACACTTTTGCCCAGATCGTGACTCCCGGCTGGCATTCATTAAGGCTTGTAATTGATTGCACATGGCGGCTGAATATGTGATATGTTTATGTTCCCTCACGCGAAAGGTGCGGAGGGGAATTGCCTGGTCGTAGCATTGTTAGCCGTCTCCTGGGGGACAGATTTCCTGTGCTTGCTTTGCACGCGTGGCATGCTGTTGGCCAAGTGACAGACCAGTGGTGAAGGAAACACCACGTGCCAGAAAATACAATCAAAGCTGACAGTTACGCTTTGGAAAAAAAAGGTCACAATCTCCATGTACATAAGAGAAAAATAAAAAAACGGTCACTTGCTATCTTTCCATACTTTTTCATACCTATAAAATGAGTTTAAGCAAAATCAGAAAAGGTGAAAAACAAAAAAACACTGGCTTTTCAGAGAGAAAGTGAGGCTGACAGATCAGGTAACTCCTCATACTGGACATGTGTATGCAATTACGCCGCGATGTACACAAACTCTTTGTTGTCTGTGAGATGACGGATGGCTGTAAGTAATCACCACATCTGAAATTTGATCTCCAGAGTTCTTTTGAAACCACATCTGATCTGTATGTCAAGGGACTATCAAAAGATATCAACACTTTTACAGATGTTTTTGGTGAAATCAGATTAGATGTGAATGTGATGGCATGGTAGAAAACTATTATCTTTAATAATAAACCAAGAAACTTTGAAAATAGCCACAAAAAAAGATATTGTGTTTATTTGTAATTTAAATACTTTGATCGTAGTATTTTTTTTATAGAGCCTCACACATTGCATTTGGAAAGATGTATTAATCATGGCCATAAGTTAATACGTTGTAGAAGCAAATATATAAATTGCCATGTGTAGATTTTTTCTTACCTGCAAGTCATGTGCAGAGCTCCTTACTTTTCCACAGACATTTCTGAAAACGTAAAAAAAAAAAAAATTAAATGATGTTTGTTTGTTTATTTTCATATCCTATCCATGCCCAAAGCGATTAAGATGTTTCATTCCAGGCAAGGAGTCAGCAATATTGTGTCCTAAAGCTATTTATGTGTCTCTGTGCAGTGATTAACCAATTGACTTGTCACGTGAACTTCATCGACCCTACAACAACTGACCACAACAAACCAGTGTTGGCTGTCGCTTTCAAATTCCTGCCTGTCAAACTCCAGAGTGTTATTTATAAACAGCTGTTGCCATGTGCAAATCTCTGTTTCAGTTGTCCATATGCATCATGGAAAGCAGTGTTTTGAAAAGTCTTGGCTTGTTTGTGACCTAAAACACTGTTTATATGTGAATGGGAGGCCACAATGCAGAGAAATGTCATATTCTTGTGGATGGGGCCTAAATCATACATAGAATGTGCCATGAAAAGTGTGTGGACATAAACTCAGGAAGTGATATCAAACCCAAATGAATATGAAAATGTATCTCGTGGATGTCTGTGTGTGAGTTTTCATACAGTAGGTGAGAATGAATAGTTTTCAGAACCTGTAACCTCTCTTCCCCTGCCAGTAATCTCCTCAGAACCCTGTAATCCTGGCCGCATGCAGATTTTATTGCTGTTCATATTCTTAATCTGCTCTCAAATGCCTTTCTGTTCCCCTGACGAAGTGCCCCTGCTCGCCTTCTTCTGCGGGGAATTAAGTGTACTACAAAGGGTTCATGCAGAGGTAGACATCCCGTCTCGCTCTAAAATCCAGCCGAGAAGGAGGTCGCGATGGAGCTTTAAGGAACAGTCATGCTCATGCGAGGCCTCTGATGCCATATTTCTCATAAACAGAGCATTTGAAAGTGTGGAGGTAGAGGGGAGAAAGTCAAGGAGGAAACAGAGTTTTTCTCTAAGGAGGAGTAAAGCTGGTTTAAGTTGACCTGGTTAAGCTGTGTGCCCGTTTCATGTGACAGAGAGAGACAAGCCTGCACACCTCAGTGAGAGGCTGAATATTATGCATTAAAGGCTTCTGTAGACAGGTAGACAGATAGAAAGACTCAAGCAGGCAACATGCAGGGCCTTATCAGTAGGTAACATATCACGACACAGCCTGCTGTACAGCTTTGAGTCTGTTTGAGAACCTTTCCATTAATCACCCTTATGATTTTTATGACATATTAATATATGCACAGTAATGTTAACAACATGTGTTATGTTAATCTGTCTAAACATCCTGTTTATTATAAGCATGCATTGCAGTTTTGTTCCCTTCTGCTTTAAATGTTCAAGCTCAACGATCGTTCCTTTGTGTTGTTATCATTATAGCTGTGATGTGAACTCCCCTAATCTCATAGAATTAGAATGATGATTAAACTTTTTTTAGCTATCATCTTTGCATGCAGTTGTTGTGTTTTGTTCCTGAATCAATCAGTATTTTTGAATGAATCATTCAAGTTGAATCATTCAGCAGCTTACTCATGGAGAAAGTCATATGTTTTGTTTCTAAATGAATCACTGTGTTCGAATGAAGAAGTTGAATAAATGATTCATTTACTCATTCATAAAGAATTTTTCGCCTAAATTATCTACTGGCGTAATAATTGTAGCATCCAGAAAGAGTCTTTTTTTAGCTTCTTTAGCCTTACATGTTGCAGGCAGATTGTTACAGATTGTCCATCCTCTAGTTTAGAGTTAACAGTAAAATTTATCATTTCTAAATATCTGTTAGAGGGCATTGAGGTTATTTTGTAAATGTTGTCAACCAAAACCACCTATGGTTTATTTAATTTCTTTATTTTCTTTATCCACTTTTTATGGATTGAGCAAGCTCTTGTGTAAATGCTGCCAGTCAGTGGGTGCTCTGTGTGTGTGTGTGTGTGTGTGTGTGTGTCAGCAGGTGAGGCCTGCGTACCAGTGGAGTGTAAAATGTGCCAGTTGGATTGACACCCGAATGACAGATACCAGTGAAACTCACTCTTGCCTCAGTCACCTGAGATTATTCTCAAGGAGCTGAAGCTATACAAAACATTATCAATGGCTGCACTCATGGATTCCCATCCTTTGTTTTTTTTTCTTTTGTGTTGCCATTTCTGCCCCACCCCCCGTTATTCAGAAAAACATGGAAGAAGACTAAACTGTAGCGAAGATTTTTCTGTGCTGTTTCATGAAGAAACACTCCCTCAATTATAAATGTATTGAGAGAAGCCTGTTCAACTCACCGAGCGGAACTAGGGGGCGATGGTGTGTGATAGAAATTCATTCTTTTGAGATGACATGCTGTACATTTGCATGTGATGCTTTTGTGTGAAAGGGTGTGTGTGTTAATTCTTCTTCTTCTAAAAAAAATCCTCAGCCCTGCAGAGCTAGTTCAGTGAACAGTAAATGGAAAATGGTTGGTTTGGTTTGTGTGTGTTTTGTTTATATTGGATGAGTTTTATTTTTTTCCTCCCTGCTACGAGCCAGACTTCTCAAGTGCATCCACTTAATTTTCTCTGTCCCAATTTCAGCGCCTCCCATGGAAAATGCTGATTAGTCTATTACTTTCTATCCCCTTCTTCAGGTCACCTTGTAAGGAGGGTCGTCTGGCGGGCGGGTGGGTGCGTGTGAGGGGGGGGTATGCGTGCCACACACACTCCTTAAGACTTATGAGTGCATCATAACCTTGACCAAGACAATCTGTTCAACGACACTTAGCGAAGATTCCTCATGATGTGCCTCAGAGCCGCTGGGACTTGGCTCTTCTCTTCATTCTGTGCGCTATCTGCTCGGCGCCACATCGCCACCCGCACCACTCAACGGCCATTACTCCATTTGCAAGATAAATCTGGACTGCTGTGTCAAATCAATCACAACTGTCATTTCATCCATGCAGACCACAGCACTAAATTGAAGCCTTTTTGCCCATATGCATTCCAAATAGTCATCAGTTCTCCGCTGTACATTCATTGTTTGCTTTGACAGCTGTGGGCAGGTAAGGAATGATCAGGTAGCTTAATTTTGAGAAGCTGTGGGTCGGCTCGGACGCTAGGCGGCAGTTGTTTGATAATACCAGGCCATCCTTTTTCTGTGCTGTGATTGTAGATCTCTGCGTGTACACTCCATCTTCCCCTTAGCAAGAGGGAATGGTATTTTATAATTTTTCTTTTTTTCTTTTTTTTTTTTTTGCGTGGTTGTCTTACATATGTCGACATTGTCCGTTAGCAAGTGTCTGAAATGTGTAGCAGGGTAAATATTTGTGTGTCGCCAAGGACATGGGTAAGAACAAACAAGTGTTCCTGTAGGCCTTTGGTGAGGGACCCTACAGGCTTACAGCATGTCTACAGTGTGAATACAGCATGAAAACAGTCGTTCTGTTCTGAGGCCACGCTTCTGATCCCTGTCCTCTTTCTTGTTAGTCGGAAATAAACATCGCTTGTCCCCTAAAGGATGACATGGAAAGGAAGATTTAGTCAGCGGCTGCCCGGTTTATTTTTTTATTACTTATATGTGTTATTTCTTTTTGACATTGGATTAGGGATGTTAGTTTAAATAACATGTATTTTCAGCCGATTGGGGTCACTGTGGGCTGCATGGCAGACGTCATTTGTGGGACGTTGGGGAAAATTCCACAAACGTCGGCGATTGGCATTCGAAAAGATTTTTTCCTTCTATCAAACGTATTGTAAACAGCAGATAGCACAACATATTTTGTAAACGTATCCTGACACTGGAAGATAATCCTCACCCATGTGACTCATTTACAAGTTCTGTCGGTTTAGCTAATGCAAAATCAAGGTTCAGTTTACTTTCTCAGCTATATTTTTGCCTCTCTCGCTCTCTCTTTCTGCCTTACCTTGCCAATTGTATTATTATGTTGTACAGAGATGAGAAATGAGGGGCTTTCTGTGCTGCTGATACCTGTTATTTGATATCACAGCCTTGCATCAATTCATCCTAATGTGATGTTTAAAGCATTTGTTGGCTCATAATGCATTGATATTAGTTTAAAATATTGCTACTTTGCAAAGCAGCGCAGATGGGCCGGGCTGATGCAGCAGGCGTGAGGGAACGGGCTGAAACGCTCAGATATGAGATGTATTAAATTCACGAGTGATTCTGATGCGTTTTACCGTAATTGATTCTTTTCAAAAGGTGTCTTCTCACTTTTCAGCACCTCGCTCACTTTGCAGATCTCTCTCTCTCTCTCTCCCCCTCCCTCTCTATATCAATCGCACCTTCTCTCCCGTGTATTTTTACGAAGCACTGGAGTGTAACACTGTTTAATATTATACATTTGCCTATTTCTTTAGGTTTTGACTCCTTATGGCTAGTTAAAATGAAAATGCTGTAATCATTTACTCACTGTCATGTCATTCCAAAACCTGTACTTTCTTCTGTAAAACACAAAAGAAAAATTCTGAAAATGTCTGTGTATTTTTGTCCATAAATAATGAAAGTCAGTCAGGTCTAGTGCTGGTATGGACTCTTTTTACTTTCATTCTGTCAAGGAAAAAAAAAATCTTTCAAAATATATTTTTTTTTGTTTTTTTTACAGAAAAAAATATTTTTATAGGTTTTTTGTGATGTGATGATGATTAGAAAAAAAATATTTTTAATACGTTTTGTTTGTTATTGTACAAACATTTGTTTGATGTTTATGCAACATTTTTACAACATTTTGTGTATTACAGTGCGTGAAATGATCATGGCAAAAGACAAAAGAATCATTAATGTAAGTGTATTTACAGTAAGTCCTGGATCAGTCAGTACTCACTAAACTTTCCATCCTCTTTCCCAAGTACAATAATATTTCATTTTTTATCTACAGTGTGAAGGTTTTTGCTCACCAGCTCATTGTTGTTGTTAATTTTTCCAAGTTTTTTATTTCTTTTCTTTTTTTTTTTATTAGTGTCAATGCCAGGGCAGAAAGTGGGTGTTGTCTGTATAGTGTAACAATGTGAAATACAAGAAAAAAATTATAATAATCCAGAGCCATTACCTACATGCATTGTATTCATAAACACGGCACAAGTTATTTTAGAAATGAGGTAATTAAGCAGTTTCAAAATGAACCCAGCCCCCGCTCTGAGCGCTGTCATTTGCATGCCTTTGAATATGCTGTGTGTCTCTAAGGGGGTTTCCTGCTGATGAGATTCTCAACACCATGCCGTCTTTGTTTTAAACACTGCAAATAAACAAACAAAAGTATTCTGGATGCCAGACTGCTCTTTCTCGCTCTTTCTCTTGTAAATGACCTACTGCCCCAATCCTGCCTGAAAAGGACATTTCCCTTGTCAGAAAAAACAAAACCTTGAGTCTTGCTCATGGTGATTAGAAAAGAAGAGACAAAGGAAAAACAATAGAGAAGTTGAGTCACAGATCTTTTCTTTTAGTCTTAATTAAAAAGACCATACATCAGCAAGGCAGTGCCTCTGTTCATCCAGCTGATTGGAGACATGACAAATGAATAATAGAATAAACAGGGTGTCAGCGGAGAGATGGATGACTTTTGTTCTGAAGAGAATGGAGAGGTACAGTTAACCCTGGCTCTGGGCCAAGGCCTGTAGTCTCCTTATCTCTCACCTCACCCCTCAGGCCTAACTCAACCTGACACACCCAGCCCTGGCTCCTGACCTTTCCTCCACTTCCATTTATTAGAAAATCAACACCCTTAAAGGGAAAAGCACACATAGCTTCATCGCTATGCATCACGTACCTTCAACCGCTGCCTCATTTAGCAAAAGGGTGAGCGAAATAATAAAATCGTCATTTACAAGCTATTTCAAAGATGGGTTTAATTACTTTTTTTTTGGACCTGTGCTGGATGTAATACTCCGAGTTCAGATGAATGAGTGCAAGAGAATGTGTTGCACTTGTTGTGAAGATGTAATTATGAATTAAACATCGGTGAAAACAGCTGCCATATTTGAAGAGAGTCGATTAAAGGCCGATTGCGCACAATGCTCCGTTAAATTCAACCTGGCTCCTTTCAGAAGCTAGGTTAAATTCAGGCTCATTCAAGTGTTTCACCACGAGTGAAAGAACCAGTGAGTGAGAAGGAGAGAGAGAGAGAGAGAGAGAGAAGGAAGCGCAGAGATTGTGAGATCATTGTGAATTAAAAACTATTAAAGACTTCAAAGGAGATATCATTTAAGATAGCACTACTTTTTCTTTCTCTGAAAACTGGGTGCAAAATATGCAGGCTTGAATGGTGTAATGGAGATAAATAGTTCATTTTTCTTTGTAATTTTACAAAGATTAATGTGGTTCTCCTTATCACCTTTCATTTATCCGTTTATCCACCCTCCTTTCGAGCAGACTGGCTTTCATTAGAAAATATATAAATAAACAAATAACAGACTGAAATAGTTTTTCAGTTACTGGAGTCGGGAGGCACAAAGATATTCTGGCAGGAACCAACCAGACAAGCGGAGATTATACATTACCTCAATATGTGATTTAATAACTCACATTTTCTTTTATTGTTTTTCTATTTTCATTCTACTCCTTTCCAGAGCTAGGGCGCTCGCTAGCTGTTTAATAGTCAGAGAAAGATGTGCTTCTTTCCACAGTCAGTGTTAACAAAGACATCCAGAATGAGGTCGGTGTGCTAGCTGCAATACAGAGAATCCTCAATCAGAAGACTTGAAATTGGATTCACAGTTCACTTCATGGAAAGCAGCAGAAAATATTAAATAATTTTCTTTATTGGATTAAATTAATTATGGAGAGACTGCATATTAGATATGGGCTAAAAGGGCTTTTAATGTGCTCAATAAGAGCCTTCAGCCTTTCTTGGAATAGGCATAAATCTATCTTTACTGCTTATTACAGTCTGTTCCTTTCCACTGCCTGCCTTTATTTAAAGTATTAGTCATTTTTCCAACACAATATATGCCCTTCAAATTCTTAATCTAGCTTCCGTTGTTCTCCAAACAGAGACAAATATAAGCAGACATACGTGCACACACACAGTTTTTCTTTATTTACGTGTTGGGCTTTAAACTGAAGGTGCAGTATGGGTGGTCACACTTTGGTCACACTTGTCACTGACCATTCTTCATGTTAAATTGATATTTCTTAACATCCTGAGCAAAGCCGGCACTGTTTTGGTTGCAGTGACCATATCATCTTTTGATGTAGGACTCAAATTGTAAATCTCATGCTTAGGGATTTGTCAATGATGTCATCACAATTCAGTTGCTGAGGGTTGATTGACGAGCATAACAATCTGTGCAGGTAATTAAAATGCCAGTCACACTTAACCAGCAAGAAGAAAAATGGTCAGAAGAATTTTTAGCTGAAACAAAATCCAACCAGAGGGATTTTAAAGCGAATCTCCCTTTCACTAAAATCATTAGAGAGATAGATGACACCTTGTGTAGATGTGCATAATAAAGGAAGAGAAGGGGGAAAAGGTTTCATCCTGTCTGTGATGTCATAGTATCAAACTGTCAGTACACACATTCTAGACATGCTGTAAAAAGAACCAATGTGGCAGCAGCTAGTTGTAGTATCATACCCAGAGCTCGCAGAGAACTAACACACACACACACACACACACACACACACACACACACACACACACACACACACACACACACACACACACACACACACACACACACACAAAATCCCTTTGTTGGAAGGAGGAAGTTATACTGACTAATTGATTCTCATTCTTCATTAAACTGTAGTCAAAGTTACACACACACAAGCACTATGAAAGTCAGATTAAGGCACAGAGGCAGGGCATTGATATAAATCTGTCATTTGAATATTCCCCATGGTGCTTTGCTCCTTAGTGCAACTAAATAACCTCTAAGCCATCTGGGGTTAAGACCTAAACATGTTTAAGGTTTTTAGGCAATCAAGGCTTATTTTCAGAATTTTTTTTTTTCTATTGGAGAAGCAAATTTGAGAGGACATCTGTTCTGTTATGAATTTCACATAAATCTTAAGCTTTCCGATGCTTCAAATGAGGCTTCATTCAAGCCAAATGAATGAAACATGATGGTAAACCCCTCACGCGCTGGAGGTTGTCATGCAATATTGAGTTGCGTATAATCACTGTGTAATCTGTCTGTGTGCCAGGGGAGGGTGGAGCGAAATCCCCTTATACAACAATATCACGCCAAGATCACAAACTCTCTCTACTTTCTTTGGTAACGAAAAGCTGCGAGGTTCTTCTGTGAATGTCAAGCCATTGGTCTTTGGCAGACGAAGACACAGAATTGAAAGTGTGATGTTTGCTCCAGTTTCGAAGAGGAGCACAGTGCCTCCATTTAGATGTTGTGATCACAAAGTGTGTTTGTGGTTTTGTTTGAAGCTTTGTACATTTGTCTCTTGTCATTCTGACATCTGTAAAAACCTCATTGATGTGACTGGAGAAATTTAGGTGTGTATCACTGTGTTTTAGAGAGTTTTGAGTGTTGGACAGCCTGCAAATCAACTTGTTGGGTTTATTATATATGTTACTGGTGGTTTTACTCAGTGGAGTGGCACTATAAAAATTTCCTGTTAAATTTATGGTGAAAATTCATTCTTCATATTAATATAGTACATTGTGCTGTTTATGTATGGATTTATATATACACTGCTGTTTGTTGTGTAGAAATGAACATTGACGCAACATCATTTAATAATTTTGTTTCTTCACTGTTATAGTTCATTAGTTTGTAGTTCGGTTAATTAGTTGTTAGATGTAAATCGTAGCCATTTTTACCTGTATGTGAAAATGATTTGCATGCTCTGAGTTGCATATTGGACTGTTTGCCTCTGGCATATTGATGTGATAACATCAATAAATTAATAAGCACCATTAGCTAACTTTTGGTATAGATTTCTGCCCCTGTCCTGGTTCAGAGAATGAGCACCCATCTAGAAAAGTTCACAACACCGTCTGAGGCTCTGTGATGTCTTGAGAGAGATCTCCACTCTTCTCTTTCTGTTTTTGTTTTTATGCAAAACACTGAGATGGGAGGAGTGACACACAAACACATCCAAAATGGGGAGAGACCTCAGTATTGTACTGCCTCACCCATGGCCTAATTAAAATTCACACAGAGACCGTCTCGCTTTTGTTCCCTTAGTACAGCAGTATTGTTCCTCAGGAGTGAGCGGCTCCAGCAGCGCTATACTAACCCTGCTAGCGTTGCACAGCTGCCCTCTTCTCTGGAGATTTAGCCTACTTTAGCCTCAGACTGACAGAAATAGGTTGTCTCTTTCAAAAAGGGAACTATCATCATTACTCTATTGAATGGAGTAGCCTGTTGTTATTCAAACAACACAGATCAAACACACACACATCGCCTTGAATCAGTATTTGTCTCCTGCCAAAAAAGTGTCATATCCACAGAAATCCCTGGAATTGGACTATATGGGTTAATTACTTGCCATTTCCTCAGAGAAAGCTCTTATTTTCCAGTGTAGAGCATAAGATATTTCTCTCACTCTTTCTCTTTTCTCTTTCTCTCTCTTTCTGTTTCTTGTCAGATAATTCTGATTCTCTTGTTGTGTTTTTTGGTTTTGCGTATGTGCGTTAGAGAGAGAGAATGGAGTGGAAGCACGGTAAGAATGAATCAGACGTCTAAAGTAGTCATGGATTCACCGCTTGATTCTCATTCACCTCTGTATATCTGCGTCAAAACAAACCGACCTTTTAAAGCCTCCACTGGCTTTGAAGTGATTGAATCGCTTTCTCTCTCCCTCTCTTTGCCTTTGCCTTACTCTCACGCTACGAAATTAACAACCATGCATTGCCCGCAGGCCTCTTTGATGTCTGCTGATTTTTCCCTGTTATCTTGGTTATATTGGACAATGTGTACTCCTGCTCTCAGATTTGCTCACATTATCTTTTAGTAGGAAGCTCAATTCACTTCAGTGAGAGAGGGAAAAATAATATAAATATTTAAAAAAAACAAATTGTATATTGTTTTCTGATTTTTGTTTATATTAATACATTGTTATTATATTATTTTGTATTATTTTTTAGTTTATTTGTCAGTATTTTATTCATTGAATTACTTTTATTTTAGTTTATTGTTTATGTTTTTAATATTTTAATTAATTTATAAAATATGCAAAAAATAATTGTAATTTTTTAAATCTATTTTATTTAGTTATTTATTGCACATAATGCAACTTTAACTCTCTCAATGTGACTTTGTATTCACATGTGACTTTGTAATGTAACTTACATTGCAACTTAAACTTTAACTCACAATTGCCTGATTATGTCTCGCTCTAATGTGGAAATAGGCTTTTGGACAATAGAAAGACCAATTGTGGAATAATACATTCATTAACTTGTTGAAAAAAAAGAAAAAGTAAAAGAAAAAAGGACTGGGGTTGACAGTGTTTGTAGTATCATTCATTTATTATCATATCATTTCACCCATCGTAATTTGCAGGGACAAACAAGTTCTTATTCCAGTGCTGTCATATTTATTCAATTTGTAATGAAGAAATTGAGATGCAGTTCAAATGTACAGCACTGTCTGTCTCAATTACTGGAGGATGATGTTCCCTGTCACTGTGGTCCCTGTAAGGGGAGCTATTTCTAAACAAATGGAGAAAATCTGAGAGAGAAGGATGGATAGAAACACAGATCCTTATTGAAAATAATCAGGAATATTAACCACACAATAATACCAAGCTCTTCCTCTTGATTTAATCTGCCCAGATTGTGGGTTTGTGTGACTTTGATTAAAAGAGAAGGGGGCATTAGATCACTAAGCCCAGGGGAGCATCCCTCATTTTCTCCCAGTGGCCTCCTGTGACCCCTACCACACACACGGAGCATCAGGCTGGTGTCTCCAGACGGAAAGTTTCAAATCCTTCGCAGGACTCCTAATCCTTGTGCGAGTGTCTTTTCCATTTCTTCATCCTCTTCTTTTACTTTGCCACTTTTACTTTCGTCTCAGCAGATTGCGGAGATGACTGCTATTTTAGGGTCAGCGTATAAAAGAGCAGCTGAGATGCCATGTGCTGAAGGACATACACTTCCACGGAAATGGCTGAGGCCTTCATTCAAGATCCACCAAAGTTTGTTGGTTTAACGTACAACATATGACCTTAACCCAACCTAGGATGTTGAAGATGGTCACCAGTATGTTGTTGAGTTGACTAGAAACTCATCTTCAAGTGTACACCTATTAAAGTACAGTTCAAAAATATGTCATCATTTAATCCCCCTCATGTCGTTCCAAACCTGTATGACTGACTTTGGTGAATTGGTGAATTTTTGAAGAAAACTGTGGCCACTAATGTGACTCCCCTAAAGCTATACAATAGATTCATCTGAAGAACAGGACAAGGTTTAAATATTTATCTAAGTGCATTTAAATCTATTTAAATAAGTTCAATTTTAAGTCACTTATTTTCAGAAGAGTTAGAATATACAGTATCACTTCTTGTGGACCAAGTATATTATGCTTTTATAAATGTGTGTGTGTTGTTTGTCCTTATTCAAAAGACTGGCCATGATATTCTTGAAAAATGTACCTTTTGTTTTTAACTGAAGGATGAAAGTTACATGGTTGAGTAAATGATGACAGAGCTTTCATTCTGGGGTGAAATATTAATTTAATTCACTGTCATTCAGTGTCTCCACCTCTGTGTGCATGGGAAGCCTGAGCACTGAGAGACATCAAGAGACATGTTCCTCTCTCGCTGAGAAAACTCCCTTTTTTCCTCCTCCCAGGATTCTTTTTGTCTTCTGCTCTGTCTTGTCTTTCATTAACCGTTCACCAAGAGAAGTGTCACGGTTAGCAGAGCTTTGTCCTCGTTTGCCTGGAGGAGGGAGTTCAGTGCTATCACAGGACACCTTTTACATGCTCACTGACTGCAGTCAGTCAAATCAGTGTGTGAATGTCTGTGCATTTGCATGTGTGTGTACATTTACTTCCAGAAGATAGGGAACAAGTTAGTGAGAATGAAGAGGATGAGAGTTAAACTACAAGTATTGTAGCATAAGTCAGGTGAGGTCTTCTGTGTACTTTTTTATATGGCATCCAAAATATCAAACTGTGATGATCTATTGATTCTATATAATATACTTTCATATTGTTTACATTTACATTAATGCAGAATCACTAATAATTTAACACTATTAAATAATTTTTCAGAAATCTGAAAATGAACATTCAGATTTCATACTGTACATTATAATGTTGTGATGACTAAATACACTTGTCATATTTAAAAAACTGATTTTAGTGTTTTTTTTTTGTGTTATTTTTATTGGTCATGACATGAAAATAATTATCAGTATAAACAATTACATTTGGATAATTATGCACAGAGGCCTATAGTATGTTCAACTATTTAAAATTTTATCCTGATTATCTCTGCTGTGATTCCAGTGAAATAAATCAATTCACCCTGAGCCTCGTAAAGGCTGCAGTACGAGTTTGCTGATTAATGAGAACTTTTTCTTGAATTTATTGTTGTGAATATCATCTGACATACTTCATAACATGCTGTTCTGGCATTACGATTTCTAATCCCTGTTTTAATTATTTCTAAGTCCAGCCAAAATGGTCAATGGTCACAGTAGACTAGATCAAGGCCAAGATCAGCTTAAGATTCTCAGTTGCTATGGCCTCTATTAAGATTTGATAAATTTCAACAACAGACCTTGTGTTTTAAGCTAATGCCAATCATTATTTTCCAGACGCTGCACATTTTTATTTTTATTTTTTTCAAGAAACTTGGTTAATTTGATATTATAAGAAATTATGTCCCATGAACTGCTGTTATTACACCCTGATATGATGTTTATCCAAGAAGAATACTTTGGATAGACATTAGAAAGGAAACTATAACCTCAAAAGCAGAGTTTGTATGTTAGTCCAGATTTATGTGTTTGCTGAGCAAATAAAAAAAGGAGTGAAGTAATGCAATGTAAGTGCAGAATAAGGAATAAGTCATGACAGACTTCTGTGAATGAGAAATGTAAGCAATTGTTTTCATAAATAAAATTAATTAATGAAGAGGATTTCTAGAGGATCTGATGGTGTGCATGAGTGAACAATGCCACAAGTGTCTCATTAAGAATATGTTTGAAGAAAATCAAGTGGGCTCAAGTAGTCCATCTTAGCTGCAAATACATACACAAACACATTTTACAGATTTATGCAGATGTATACATATAAACAGATTATATTCACTCATGCCTCAAGTATTCTTCATCTGTACCAGCAGCCCTTTGTCAAATAACCTCTTAATTTTTTGTAGACATTTAATCAGAACTATTGTCCCTCATTTGCCATTCCTGCCTCCCCATTTTAAGTCACTTTCTCTTCTTTCAGCACACTCGCCTCTCTTTAGTTTTTGTCGGGAATTGTCGCTGTAAACATGTTGACAAATGGTCCTTTGAAAGCCCAGTTACAAATGACATTTATTCAGCAACAAAGCGGTTATTTGAGTGGCCTCCCTGGGCTTGCTTTACACCCACTCTAGTGATCAGCTGTCTCATGGCCAAGCACCTCAGGCTCTCGGCCCACCCATGACGGCGGTTTCATGTAGGACTTTATTTAGAAATTCAGCTGAGGTGAGCTTTTCAAGAAGCACTGCTCCCACCACCCTTTTTCTGTTAATGATGCTGTGCTGGCATTGGATATTGTTCCTCCATAACATGTAAATACAATTTGTCTTGGCATTCTGTAGTACTAAAAAAAAAAGCAAACTTGAAAAACAAAATTGGCACAGCCCCGTGTCCATTGGGTTTTGAGTTGCTGTGCCATATATATTTTCAATAAAAAGAAGAAGGCTTGAAAGAAAAGATGTAATTATTGTGTGTCCTTCAGTGTCGAGCTTCCTATTCATGGCCTGTCTTTCTGTGGCCCTTGTTGAAAAACTTGATTATCAAACATATTTAACAAGAGAAGATAATCTCTAACCTGGGACATTTCTGCCCCAGCAATTTTAGCCCATTTTAGCCATTAAAAGTCCTGCTGCCTTATGGTGTGTTTGTACTTGTTTGTAAGAAATTGATTATGGAAATGGGTTCATAAATTATTATATTTGTTTAATTCTTGTTCTTCTTCGTTGTCTTCTTTTTCTTCTTCTTCTTGTCATCATTAGTATAATTTTTTTTGTATATGATTACAGGATAATAATATCCCTAAAAAACACTGATTGTTTATATAATATATATTTATAGTATATAACTAATATAGTATAAACTATATAAGATTAAAAAGTAGGCCTATGTATGTGAATATTTTTTATTATTTGTAGTAGTAATGTCTTTTTTGACCACATGACAAACAAGCTGAATAACTTTACAGAAATCAATGCAATTACACGCAGTGATGAGACTATAATACATTACAATAATTATCTGCTTAGCTTTAATATTGCTTGGCTTGTGTTGAGTTTTTGGAGGGTTATGATTGTATTTATCTGTAGAAAGACTATTGCCATACTGCTTTAACTGCATCTGAGTGTGGTGACACCAGTGGACTCTGTCTGTTTGATAGACTCAGTTGTTGATCAACAGAGGAGTTTGTGTGTGTGTGTGTGTGTGTGTGTGTGTGTGTGTGTGGAAACTGGAGATTCAGTCGGTAAGTGTGAGTGTGTCTTAGAAGCCGTAAGAGCTTCAGTGATTTAGTTTGTGTTTGTAGAGGGGATATACTTTCACTAAGTGTATGTGTGTGTGCTTAAGGAGATTTGGTGACTGAGTGAAGCCCCTCTTTAGTGGAACATTGCCTGTGTGTGGAGTTTGGTTGTATTGGATGGCTAGTCCAGGACAGAACAGCCTTTCTTTCACACCCAGAGTGGGGCTCCAACCTGCAATAAATGAACATTCGATCTCCTTGAGTTTGTGTTGCGCTCTCACTTTGATTCTCTCTCTCTCTCTCTCTTTCTCTCTCTCTCTCTCCAATTACCCACTTTGTTCAGGATACAGGTCAGATGTGCATGCATGACCTGACGTGTGGATGGAGAGAGGAGAAGGAAAGCTAAGAATTCAGAAAGAAGTGCAGTGCATATGTTCTGCAGAAAAAGAAAAAAAAAACACTACATTTGGACTTTTAGCAGACTTTAGAGTCAAGGGTGCTTTTAAAAGTTTAATTGAAACAGGTCTATTCACCGTGAAGTTAGTGTTTTGTAGAGAGATGGAGTAGTTTCTGAAGGATGAAAAAGAGTTGCTTGTTTATATCTGATTATCCCCATAAACGAGCAAAAGCGTGAGTCTATTTGGCCTGGGGCAGAATCATCCTGCCTTGCTTCCTGGTGTGTGTATGTGTTTAACACATGACACTGACGGAAAACTAAAATGTGTTTTTCTGTGAGTGCCACTTTTCTTCTCTGTTCTCCACTGGATTCCCACTGTGAGATTGCTTGTATTATTGTCAGCAAAAAGAAAGCAACACATGAAATACAATTATTACATCTCAAACAGCATGAAAGAAAAAGCAAGGATAACTAAAACTGATTAATGCTAATATGAATGAAAAAAGTGTTAAATAACTACTGTTTAGACAGACACCATATTATGTTCATAATACAAGTGTTTTTCTGTACTGTGAGATGCAGGGAACCTAGCTATAATTATACTTAAAAAATAGAGATGCATGATGCTTTATTGGTTATTGGCTGATATTAGAGATTTATTTATTAATGTTTTTTTTTTTTTGCATGCTCATCATGTACCTTTGCCATCATCTAATGCTTGATTAAAGTGAATCTAATGCTGTACATTGTGATTTTTGATGCTTATGTTCACTTTATTTAAAATCATCATAATAAATATTATAGGATTTACTTGCCTAGTTTCATCATGCCTGTTTTAACCGTACCAGTCTGTGTAAGTGTAAGCCTGTGGCAGCTTTAATGTTCCATTCTTTCCTGATGGTTTTTCCTCTTCCTATTCTAGGAACTGACATGAAACTGGCATACAGTGATGCTGAAAGTGTATGTAAGTGTTTATGCAGAGCACACAAATGCACTCTGACAGGGGAAATGAAAGTGAATATTGATCCCACGCCAGATTCAGTTGCCTGGCACCCCCTTGTGCAGCCTGTTAAGACCCTCTGTTCCCCTTTGACACTCAAGCAAAATGCTGGCAGGATGTTTGCTGAATACTGAGGAAACTGTTCTTGAGGTGGCCCCATTAAAAGTGTGTCAAACGAGTGTGTGTGTGAACAGAACCGGCTGTTCCCGTGGCAATGATCCTATTCGAGGTTTTTGGATCCATACGTGGATGTTTCTTCCATGTTCCATGTTCCTTGATGGAATGCCAGGATTCACAAACATGCAGTCTGTGTGCTGGCTCGTCCAGGCCTCAGCCCAAATCTCTCTGTCTGTTCCACTGGATAGGATCAAACTGTGGTGGTCTCTCCATAATCAGTGTCTTTTCTCACAAGAGCTTCCCAGGCTCTTCTGTGCTGTCTATATGTGGAACAGAAACTTTACAAAGTGAATACCGATAATTATTACCACAAGACATTCACACTTTAAAATTCATTTTTTTAATATATATATATATATATATATATATATATATATATATATATCTTTAAAAACTAATTATTGTACATTATAATACTGTAATGCCTAAATTCATGAATTTGACAGTAAATGAGCACAGAATATTTATTTTTTTGAGCAAACTATCCCTTTAAGTATGACAATCAGTTCTGAGAGCAGCCTCCATCCTTAGCATGAAAAAGTAGTAGACCGACTGGAGAGGTGCTGTTACTGACTTTCTGAAAACATTTTACCTAATTTACTGAAAAGCACAATATGTTTCTTGAATTGATTCCTGCAGATCCCTCTCCTTCATGTTTCTCTTCCCTGTTTAACAGTTTTCTCACCATCAGTCTCTTTGATCCCTCTCTCCTTATATCTGGATGATGTGCTTTTGGATGTGCTCCTTTGTTGTTAAAACACTCTGGAAGAGAAGAAATTTAATGCTTTTGAAAAAGCCAATGTTTTGAAACAGACTAAGTGAAGTGATATTTCATGTGAAAACTCATTGTAAGTAGCCTATTTGTGGAACACCTGAAAGTTTTAATATAGTACAGAACTATGCTACCATTCAAAAGTTTAATACAAAGTGTTTAATACATTTATTCAGCAATGATGCAATAAATGAGTGATATACTTCGGAACTTTATATTTATCAAAGAATCCTGAAAGAAATCTATAACACTTTCATCATCTGTTTTTAATGCTGATGATGTTGTTGTGAAATGTTTCTTTAGAACCAAACTAGTATGTTACAATAATTTCTGAAGTATGATGTGACACTGAAGACGAGTAAGGACTGCTGAGAATTCAGCTTTGCCACCACAGGAAAAAATTACATCTTAAAATATATTAAAAAACCAAACTTATTTTGAATTGTAATAATATATCACAATATTACTATTTTCCTGTCTTTTTGATCAGATAAATAAATGTTGAGCATACTATTTTTATCCAGCTTAAAGTTTAAACCTGAAATAAATTCTGGTAGTATGATTTATCCTGCTTGTTTAGCTGTGTGACAGGGTCCTTTTCAAGTTGTGACCTTTCCTAAACAAAATGCCGACATTTCTAAAAGACTGCTGACATATGGCATTTTTGTTAACTTATAAATGTATTGCTGGCTAATTCAATATATTTTCTTTTTCCAAAAGGACTCTTGGGATATGTGTAAGTGTGTGTATGTGTGTGCGTATATGCATCTTCATAATTAGTCCAGTGGGCTGTTTTGAGGGCGAGCAAAGGTACCAGATGGATTTAGGGAGGGGGGACTGGCATTAAGACAAGCCAACAAAACCAGACAAAAAAAGCAAAGACTGAGAAGGAACAGAAGAAGTGTAGAGGGTACAAACAACCGGGCACATCTCCCCCCCCTCCTTCCTCCCATCTCCTCTCCTCCTTTAACCCTTATTACTTCATCACACTCACTGAGATGAATCTGGATATCCAGCGGAAGAAATGCCAGTTACACTTGTGCTAAAGTCAGTTAGTGTTCTTATGTGGGAGAGAGTCGTAATCCACTATTAAGCTCGAGAGCCTATGTTTGACCCAACTATAAACACCGCCCACACTCCCCCTCCAATAAATTTCCAAGTAAAGAGGCTTAAGAAAGAATAAAGAAATGAATTACTTTGTGTCTTATAAACACATTTAATGTTGTTTTTTGAGTCCTCATATGCTGTTTGATTTGATTTGCTGCTGTTGTTATTTTCGCACTTAATCTCCATGGATTTCAAGTCTTGAGGATAAATCTATTTTTTACTGTGGCTATTTGGCTAAAGTACTTTACAGATACTTTGTTGTGGTGTGATCATAATATTAAACTTTTATCCCACTTGTTTTTCTTATTTAAATTACAGTTGTTGTTTTTTTCCCAAAGACAAAGTAGCTTAAACTAAAACATATTTTGTATTGTCATGTGCTGTTCTTTAAGTCTCTAAACGCAGTCTTTATCTGTGTTCTGATATATTTTCACGAGGTCTTGCATCTGTATAGCTGTCCTTAACTTGCACTTCTGTTCTGTGAGCTGAACTGTGGCTTGGGAAATACAATTGAGAGTACGATTAGGTTTTAGGTGGGCATGTTTTTGAGACATGTTGAGAGACAGCGAGGAGAGAAATAAAAGATTTCCTCCAGAGAGATGCTACAAAAATGGAACGCATGGTGAGAAACGGGCAGAGAGGAAAAAAGAGATCAGCTTGCTAAAAAGAAAGAATGAAAGAAAGCAAGAAGGCACATAGGAGGGGTTTAGCTCCCCAGAAGACACCAGACTTTGACTCCTGCTTGACAGGCTGCTGGGTCTCGGACCATACGGGGCTGTCTCTTCCACTATCAGCCCAGCTGCACTCCCCCTCTGTCCCCACACCTGACACTTTGACACGGGCACAGCAGTGACAAATAGCTGGAGCTTTCACCTTCTGTCACCCTGTCTGGACTGTGCTAAATCAGCCCAGTGATACTGTAGCCTGGCCCCACTGACAGGTCCTCTGTCACAACACGCCACTGATCGGGGTCTCTATGGGTGGCTTAGTCCTGCAGAGGAGGGGGCTCTTCTCTTCATAATTCACTGAGAGTCAGTTAAGCAGCTTGTCAGTTGTTGTGGCATAGAACGGAGTCGAGGAAGAGAGAGAGTTTGCATGAAATGGGTGCAAGTGTGTGACAGTGTTATCCTCGAAAGTAAGCCAAATCTGACAAAATGTCCTAAAATATTATTTTAGAGGTTGAGGACTAGCAGTTGAGATAATCGTGATGATTAGTGGAAAAATTAAGCTTAGAAATATTATTGACTAGCGATAGAACTACATATTGGCCAGGCCAAGTATACAGACAATATTTGGCCATTTAGAGATGACTGGCCCCCATTATATTTAATTATTTTTTATTAATTTAATAAAAAAAATTAAACATTGTATTAAGTGTAAAATGTGTTGGCATTATAACATCCATCAGTTGACTACTATTGTTGAACATGATTACAAAACAGGACATGCAAAACTTGTTTCCATCTTATTTTTTAACTCAGACATAAGCTATTTCCTGCAGTGTGCGAGAGTTCCACTTTATAAGGTGCAATAGGTAAATATAATTTTTTTTTTATTATTATTATTATTGTAAATAAAACAGATTATTGGAGTATGTATTACAAATGTGTTGTTCTACTTAAAAATTTGATGTTTAATTTAGTGTTTTACTTGCTGTTGTAATTATTTGTGAAATGTAGCAGCAATTTTGAGTAAAAACGTTACTACAAATATTTTTAGTGAAAAAAAGAAAGTGCAGCGAACAATAAAATTAGTTGCACTACAAGCCAGTGTGTTAATGATTATGATAATAAAATAATATGATGGCAAATAACAGTTTGCAACTTCAAGCAGCATAACATACTGTTTTTGTACAGCTAAAATAACTGGAAGCGACTAAAAATGGTTGTACACACTCTTACATTAAAAAAGGGGTAACACTTTAGAATAAGGTTCCATTAGTTAATGTTAGTTAATGTATTAATTAACATGGACAAACAATGAACAATACATTTATTACTGTATTTATTAATCTTTGTTGATGTTGGTTAATGAAAATACATTTATTCATTGTTAGTTCATGCTAATTCACAGTGCATTAACTAATGTTAACAAGCACAACTTTTGATTTGAATAATGCATTAGTAAATGTTAAAATTAACATTAACTAAGATTAATAAATGCTGTATAAAGCTTGTTCTTGCTTAGTTCATGTTAACTAAAGTAGTTAACTAACATTAACTAATGGAACCTTATTCTAAAGTGTTACCCCTTTTTTATGTGTCTCTGTACATGTAAGTGTGTGCATTTGACTTTTTGCAATTTTCATTTGAAATAAAAATATTTTGAGAAGATTAAGACTTTCTTGTACCAAACGTTTTAAGTATTCATTATTTATTTATTATTTAACAATTTTGACTAATATAATCTTTATTTAAACTTGGAGTTCAACATGTCTTGAGAATACCTGTTAGAAAGGCTCTATAATGTGTGGAGGGTCGTGCTAGATTATGATCTACCTGAAGACAAACAGAGAGAGAAACCAACAAATAATAGATTATTTAATATCTCCTGAATGTAGGACCCACCATTGCCCGCAGCGCACTTGTTAAATTCATGTCCCTGTTTCTCCCTTTCTTTCATATTTTTGCTGTCAGTCTGTCTCCCTCCCTCGATCCTTCTTTCGCCCCCCTCAGGCTTTAGGGACCAGATGCATCTGAAAGCACATTTAGCTAAACTACAGTACACTGAGTTTTTTTTTTTTTTTTTTTTTGCTCCTTCCTTTCCCTTGCTCCTCTTCTACTCTTCTCCTTTTCTCTTATAAATCCCATCCCCCTCTCTCCCTTTCCTCCTTCCCCTATCTCCCACAGCTGAAATGGAATTGGATCAAAGAAGGGAGGAGGAAAAGGGGGATAGAGAGAGAGAGGGAGAGAAAATGCTCTCATTGGGTTTTATTGAAATATTTATAGTTCAAGGTTGGCTGGCTAAATTGAATATCTATGCTGATCTCACTCGCCTGTTTAACTTGTGCTTAGGCAAATATGTTTCCTAGGTGATAACCTTTTATGTACAGGTCTGACTTCATTGAAATGCATGAAGATAAAAACGTGTCACACTCCAGAGAGGCTCGGGTCTGCTGTGCTGCTGCCTCGATTATTCAAATGATAATTGACCCCCACCTGTAGCTGGCTTATTTTCTCTCCTCCATCACTTCATTGACTTTTAAGATAAGGAATAAATACCATTTTTGTCATTTACATTACAAACCGTCATAGAATGTCAAGCGCCCCTGGAAGGCGATGAGAAATATATGGCCAATTATTTTTTCCAGTCCTGTAAATAATGTAAACTGTAGTGATACCGAAGGTATCTTAAGCATTCAGTGCTGTTCAGCTCCATTTTCCACCACATAACAAATATGTTGATGTTTATCATCATTTGTATGGATCATTTTTCAGCTGGAATGCTGTATAGCAGCTGGTTGTCAGCGGTGATGAATTGACATCTAGTGTCAAGTCGCTTATTTAAATAGGCCGTGTTATAATATATCATCCACTTTCTCAGGCTGAAAGGAAACTTGTCAATTATTTGAACGTATTTGTCAAAAGCATGTGTGAACAACCACACCTTCATGCTCAACAGTCTGACTTCTGCTTTGTAATTTGTGCCAAGTATAAAGCCCTCATTTTTTACTAGGCCCAAAAAAAAAGAAGTGTTTACTTTCTTGTGCAGCATCCTCAAAGGACACTCGTTTTTGGATGAATTGCATTTTCGGGATAATTTTAAATAACTCATTAAAGAGTAATACCTCCCCATTATTAAATGTGATTGACCGTACGCTTTGATAGCCCTCTCCCTCTGCTGTACAAACAAATGGCCGCAGTTTAGCTCCTAATGAGCAGGGATGCTAAATGTCCTCTTGCTTCATTAGCGCTTGCATTAACCAGAGCACTGATTTAAAAAGAGCTCTAATGAAAGGCGTCGAGCGTTTCCCACTTCACTGCCGCTGCCTGTTTGCTCAGAGCCAGCCAAAGCTCCAGAATTAGAAATGTTTAATTATGAAAATGGTTACTGTAGAGAATTTCAAATACGCTCCCTCCCCAGATCATTAGTTATGGAGTGAGGTGAAAAAAAAAAAAAATATATATATATATATATATGATAAAAAGAGAAAAAAGATATAAAGGAGAGAGAGGGGAAAATTTGAGAAGAAATGCTCCCTGCAATGAAGGGTTCATATTTCAAGCTTATAGCCGCTAAAAGGGTGTACTCAGAAAATCAATTTTATGAAAGTCCGCTCAGCACTAAAGGGAGCTCTGTGCAATGGAGCAATCTTAAACTAACATTCAAAACGACGGCATCGGCTCTGATTCATGCTGGGTATCATGGACATTATCCTCCAACTTGAGGTCAAAGGTTTCATCCTGGTTTAAATCAAGTCATGGTTAATGCATGTTTGTTTTAAATATTTTTTGTTGTATAATAAAAAACAAAGATAGTTTGTCTCATAGTCTGCCGTCAAAATGAAGACCAAACTTGCAACTCACTCTCTGCTGATTCATACACACACACAGAGAGAGAGAGAGAGAGAGAGAGAGAGAGAGAGAGAGAGAGAGAGAGAGAGAGAGAGAGAGAGAGAGAGAACACACACCACAGCTTTCTGTGTCTAAATGACATACGTCTGCTTTTTCATCTGTCTGTTTGATGGACCCCCGCTTGGAGAGAGTCCTCTAGGGCAGACAAATGTGGCAGACACATGTGGAGATCTCAGCTGAAACACTGATGCTCAGAAACATTGACATGCTGCATGTGTTACAGCAGGTCCTGTTATTTTGCTGGACATAACTGAGTAACATGTGTGTCAGTTGTGTATCTGTATAAGGTTTTAGGGTTAACATTGTCTGAGATTTCTAGTCTGTGCAGTGTTTTGCGGTTTGTCATGGGGGCTTTGTTTGGTCCTAAACACAGTTATTGGATGATTTGGTGTTTGTAAAGTTACTGTAATTTTATATGTTTGTTTATCCAGGCATATGCTAGTATTTGTTAGTTCATCAAGAATGAACTTTTGGACTTGTATATTTAGGCTGGGTGGGTGCACTTAAATAAGGGCTTGGGAAATGATTGTTTATATGTGTGTGGTTAAGCTGGGAGGTCACTGAGATTGTACAGCTGGGTAACTCTGCCCACACTCCTCACCAGGGATTCCCATTAGTTAGATTGATTGGTTCCTTGCTGTGCCCTTTGATTCATGCATTACACACAGCCCTAATCAGTACACTGCCTTATGGTGCCGTGCATCTGTGCATCTCTACATCTCTACATCTCTACATTAACACACACACATTTACGTTGCCATCTAAATGAGGAGGATGTACCACAGACTTTTTTTTTGATATGCTATTGTTCTTACAGCTAATTAAAATGATCATAGACCAACATTAACCCTCAAAGAAAGCATGGTATTTTTTTTTTTTTAATAGAAAAACAATATATTTTTTCTAATTAAGGATATGTAAACAAACACACACACACACACACACACACACACACACACACACACACACACACACACACACACACACACACACACACACACACATTTATATACACTCATTTGAAAAAATTATTAATTTACTTAATATATTTGCTTTACATTGATAGTAATTTACTTAATACTTAATATAACATATTTAATTGACTAATTATATTATATTATATTATATTATATTATATTATATTATATTATATTATATTATATTATATTATATTATATTATATTATATTATATTATATTATATTATATTAAGCCGTCATTAAATATGACATTAATCCTGTCTGTTTGGTTCCAGTTTGATATTGATTTGATATTTTTATTTTGAAATGTAAAAATGTAAAGGTCATATATTCAGGCTTGGTGAAATAGATTAGTGAGTCCTTTTGTCCTTCAAATGGTTTAAACAGGCAGAAGTCAGTATATTACTTCTGCAAAAAGTGTGTATATTAATTTAAATGTATTTTATTATGTTCCCTCTGGGGAGTAAGACTTTACTTCTTCAGCTTAATTTGTCCTTTATGGCTCCAGACACTTATATGTTTCCCATCATGTTTTATCACGTATGAGGACTGATGATGATGATAGCAGCAATGGTGTGAAACTCTATAAAAAAATGAATAGTTTTGCATGAGATGCCAGATGTTCCTCTACAGACTGGAACTTGGAACTCTAGGATGTCTGGTTTTAGAAGGCAAACTGTGGTAAGCACAGACACAAACCTACCATGAATACATTATGTATAATACATTTCATCATCAATTATATATCAAGGCTGCCTTAAAATAATAGTTTAACATACACGAGCAACCAGAACTAACATTTTTGTGCAATTCAATAGCATTTCCCTTGGCATGAGTAGAAGAGTTTACATGCTGGAAAAAGCTGGAAATGTCTGTATATCTATCAGCCTGCTAATCCAAAGATGTCATGTTTACTCAAAGGAAATGTAATATATATATAATTTGGCTTCTCTCCTAGAATACTACAGGATTTCATTGATTTTAACAGGCTCCCTCCAACATTAATATTTAGTATGAAAATATTTTGTTTCAGAGGGAAGAGTTTCTCTCTCTCTCTATATGTGTCATGTTTTAAGAAAACCAACATGGTTACACTATAGGACAAATATACATCAGGCTCATTTCTTATGTACTGCCTGGGAAACAAAATAATATTTTGTCATATAAATCTAGACAAATATGTATGAATATGTACAATACACATGAACACACATAGCGGATGAACTGTGGATAACAATGAATGGTGTAAATGATCAAATAGATGAGAAAAAAGGATGCTAAACGTATTAAACCAGCGATTGCTTTGTGCAGGGGTGAATTTCGGTGCACTGAGATTTTGGGGTGGTTAGGACAGTGTGTGCATGTGTGTGTGTGTGTAGTGAATGAATGAGACTAGCAGGTCTGTGCGGGACTGCAGGTTTACCTGAGTCTGTTCTCTCTGTGTCACTCTTATGGGCTGTTGCCAGAGCTGTCAGGGTAAGTAAAACTCCATGTTGTGCCTGGAGAGATTGGTCTCTAGAGGTCAGTGCAGTTCCACTAGTGACAGCTGCACTCACAGACCTGCTGTAGAGCCAACATGGCTGCCCAGACACTAGATGATCTTGGTGAGGAATGGGGGGGCAAAATAATTAAAGCAAGGATCAAATATGTTTCCCTGACAAGCAGTCACATTCACACACAGACAGACAGACAGATAAACAAACTCACAGAGGAGTACAGCCCTCTAGGGTCCCTGACCTTGTCTCTAAAAATGTTTCTGTGTGTGATGGTGTAGAGCTCATGAATGAATGTAAATGAAGGACTGCTGTGTGGTTAATTCAAAGCTCTGGAATGCTCTGTCTGTGAATATTATAGATTTGAGTAACTGATACAGTATATTAGTTAAACAGTATTTATGTTTTTCCCCTATATTTGGAGTATCTGATGTCTTTACATTTAATAATAATAATAATAATATAATAATATAAATAATTGTTGCAGATAATCACAAATACAGCTAAATATAACACACACACACACACACACACACACACACACATATATACAAATATAGCTAATTATTAAATTATTGTAATAATAATAAATAAAAATAGTTGTTGCAGATAATCACTAGTTCAAATATAACTTATTAATTGAATTTACTAAATCAAATGTATTATTGTTATTGACAGAAATAAATAAAAGTAAATGTTGTCAATAAACACAAATACAAATATAGCCAGTTAATTATTATTAAAATAGTAGTAGTAGTAGAAATGAATAGAAATAATTTTCAACATAAAAATCAGCCAAATTATTATTGCCATTAAATTAAATGCTTTATATTTTATAGTGCTGTCAAACCATTAATCACATCCAAAATACAAGTTTTTGTTTACATAATATATGTGTGTACTGTGTATATTTATTATTTATATATAAATACACACACATACAGTATAAATTTTGTAAATATTTACATGTATATACATTTATATTCTTAAGTTTTATATATATTATAATTATCATATATAAATATATTTAATATATAAACATAACATATTTTTCTAAATTTTTTTGTATATATATTGTTTTTTTTTTTTTTTTTTATTTATAAATATACACAGTGTACACACATATTATGGAAACAAAAACTTTTATTTTGGATGCGATTAATCGTTTGACAGCACTAATATTTTGTGTATTATTGTTATTGTTGTTATTATAGTATTATTCATAGTAATAAACTAGTTTTATTTGTATTAGTGATTATTGGCAACAATTATTTCTGTTTATTATTATTATTATTATGAAATGCATGAAGCAACTATGTCCTGTTTTACAATTTTTGAACTAATGTATTTTTAAAAAAAAGTCTTACAGAAGAGCACTGCATGGATTCCACCACCTGTATTTGACAGAAGTTTAAAAAGTTTGGCCACTAATTCCGTAGGATTGCAAAATCCACTCTTCCATTTCTGTCTGGGTTTTAAACAGCACATTTTTTTATCTTCTGCTGAATTGCAAGATGAGAATAGGGCGAATGTACCTCCATCCCTTTATCGTAATGTCATTATGTCCAGTTAGTTTTAAAAAGCCCTTTCTTATAAACATTTACAGTGTGGGGCACAAAGGGAGCTGCTGTTCCGCTTGCTCTGTTTGTATTGTGGTTTTGGTCACGTTGGGCTTCAACTGACGTATCTACAGAAAACGGGTGGCAGAAACGTGGCCTGCTTTGCCAAGTTTTAAAATTAGTAACAAATTTAATATGTTCTACGCTAGCATCCCCTGCCACAGAGATTGCGAAAATGCGTTTCTAGTTTGTCGTGAGGTCTCGATGAATGACCACAGAGAGGCAGAATCTGAGAGAAATGCATAACAGATGTGAGAAGCATCAGGAGAAGAGAGGGTACCGGCTAGATCTCAGGACCACCAAATACGTGCTGCTCCTAGTGATCTAAACACTTCCCACTCCACCATTCTTAGTGTGATCTGAATGACAGAACCATGCTCCCATTAATGGCATAATAGTGATTTATCGCTCTCATTTTGAGGATTGCTATCCCCATAACTCCTAATACAGAGGGAAATATGTATTTTGGATAATGCACCCCTGCCATAAGGCCTCATGGGCAGTTAAAGCATGGGAAGGAACATATTACTGTCATAAATCTACATCTCATAACCTGCTGCATGAAAAGACATGGAGATATTAGAATTAGGAATGACTGGGAATAAGAAAAATGAAATATGAGAAATAGAGTTGACACACATTGATACCAGGCCGCTAACTTTTATTTTACAGCTTTTAAGCAGTGTTTTATTAATGATTTTCTGATGATATTATCTTATTTTCACCTTTTACCCTGCCATTCTTACTTGCTATTTGTATTAACTGCTTCTTTTTCATATTTTTATGAATAACATTATAATTTTATCATATATATATATATATATATATATTTTAAATGTTAGTTGCAATGCAGTTAATTGCAATTTTTAATGAAGGTTGACTTCAGCTAGATGGTTTGAATATGTTATAGGGATTGTTTACACAAAAATGAAAATTGTGTCATCATTTACTAATCATTTACTGTAGATGACGCAAGTTTTGCTTGCTAGAATGTCGAGTGTCATAACTGATTTTACACACATTTACACAATATTCCTTTGTGAGATTATCATCATTATTGCCTCTTTTTTTTCTCCAGTATTAGGAATGACTACCTGTAGGAGGTAGAAGCTCATGTCCTGTTACCGTGATTGCAGTTAAAACTTGAACCAGTAGGGGGAGTGAGCCGCTGATTTATTTCCACCATTTTCACAATGAAAAACCTTTGCTGATAACCCCTCATTATGCATGATGCTGAAGAAATGTGTCACTTATTGTTTTTGGCCAGCCACATCAAGGGCTTCTACAAAGAATCATTTATAATGTAAAAGATAAGCGTGTTCCAATAACCGATGCCTCTCGAACAGCTCATGAGAGCTGATTATATGTGACTTCACATCAGGTCATAAATATTTGTCAGCCCACCTTTGAAACAGGCAAGCTGTGGCGCTGTCAGCCTGCCCACATAAAAGGGTGAATGGAAACGTTTAGGGTTGGGAGCCGAATCAGTCATAGCTGGAATGAGATGGCCAATAAAATGCATAATTATGATGCTCTGTCATTGGCCTCAGCCCAGAGGGGTTTTTAACTAGGCGAAAAATCCCACACGCGCATAATGGGCCTTTTTTATGGTAGTCTAGTCTAAAAGTGAGCTGTGACAATGTGTGGTCTGCATTCAGTGCCCAAGGCTGCTGCAATATGCTGTTTACCTAGCTAGAACAGTATGTAGGCGTGTTGCAACGGCCCCTGTTAATTACACAGTGTTCTGGAATACATGATTCTAAAGCAGTGTCATAATGCCATGCTACCAGAGTAACCCTTCACTCTCACCTGCCTCCTTTGGAAATGTTGCTTGCTGTGAGTTTCAGAAAATTGTCACCAGTTAATGGTAAAGTTTCCAGAGGTTTTATGGAAATGAGGGTGTTGAGAACTGTTTTATAACTTCACGAACTGTTACTTCTGCAGAGAGAGAGACTGAATATCATTACTGAAAAGTTTTGGATTTCTTCAATGGAACAGATTTGCCTTCATTCTCAGCCTCATCCTAATAAAAGTTGATGGATGGTAAAGGTAGGCAGAGATTCCTCTCTGTCAGAATAGTTTGTGTTTGACTACCTTGCGCAGTGAAGAGATTCCCACAGAGCTGCAGACCCCTAGCAGGGAGAGTGAAGGGAGGCATGTAGGAGCTGAACTGTAGCACAAACCTGCTGTGAACTACCACCGATTAGGCCTGAACTATTCTCTCGAAATGGTTCTTATCTGTTAGACATTGTCGTTTCTCATTTGAACACACTGTAACTAATTACAATGGTGGGATTTTGAGGTTTTACATTCGTAGGATAAAGTTTGGTTTGAGATATTTTGGGAAGTTATATGCATGCTGCATAACATATTCTGGGGAAAGGCTGCAAGAAAAAAAAAATCTCTGAATATCATCCATAAATTCTCTACTCCCTCACCCAACTCTTTGGCAGCTAAATGTCTGCTAGGGGTTGAAAAGAGGGAGCGGCTTTCTTTCTGTCTTATCATACAGGCATAAATACACATAAGGTACAATTATGTAGAAAAGGCATTTCTTAGTAATTACAGTTCACAGTAATGGAAAACAGAACACTCTGATTTATAGATATGTATAGTCAGCATTTATAGATATTCAAAAGTTTTGGGTGAGTAATCAGTGAGGATGCATTAAATTGATCAAAAGTAACAGTACATTTATAATGTTAAAAAGACTTCTACTGTATTTAAAATAAATGCAGATATTTTAAACCATCTATTTTTATCAAAGAACACTGAAAAAAAGAAAGAAAAAAAACCCATTATGTATATATATGAAGGAGATGTGTATTGAGTGAGCAGTGAGCATTATGACAAACCTTAGCAAACAGAAATATGTTGGAAGGTGATTAAACAAGATTAAAGACAAGATTTAGGCCTATGTGATCGTCTGAACCCAGGCGAGTATGCAGGATGAAAGCCTTTTGTGCAGCGTTGCAGTGAGGATGATAGTTTGTGGCACCCTACAAAATTAATTTTGTCACAATACTTGAATTTCTAACTTCAATATGATACTTTGAAAAGTATAGATATTCGGTACAGCAGTGAAGAACTTTAGAATATTATTGTAATAATGATATTTTAAATATTATTATTTTTTTTGTCCATCAATGGTGGCAATCAGTAGGCTTATTTCTAATGAAGAGACCAATTTATATGACAGATTTTCATGTAGGCTTTTATTTATATGTAAACATTGTTTAATTACCATTAAAACGAGCTATCTCACAATTTTTTGCTCACTCAGTGTATTTTTTGATTTTACAGTGGGGTAATTTTGTTGCAGTAGCACAATATTGAGTTCAAACTTTGAATTGAATAAAAAATGACAAGTAAGCAGTAAGCAATAAAATAAGAACACATAACTAATGATAGCACAAATATATAAATGGCTTTTTAGTTTTTCAGGTAGGTCTAACAGTAGAGCTATTAAGTTTTTTTTTTTTTTTTTTTTTTTTTTTAACCAATTATATGCAAAAAAATATTTAGTCCTATTATTATCAGAACATGTGAGCATAACATCAATGATCAATGAATGAGAGGGCAGCGTTACCAGAGTTGCCCATATACCACATCAGATGTTTCCTGTTGGCTCGATTTTTGAGTGGACTTTGCTGTTCTGATGAGCATGAACATAAGCATGAACTAGGGACCTATATCACCCCCTGCCACATGAGCTTGAACTATGGGCCTATATCACCACCCGCCACAGGGCCGGGTCTGAGATTGTCCTTGTGCCCCTCGATTATCCCCAAGATACTTAATTTTTGAGATAGTTTTGTGATTATTTATTTATTAAACTGACCAGAAATATATAGCCTAGTGCAGTTGTATTTTTTTTTGTGCGCCGCGCTCACGTCCATCTCCCCTTCAGAGCCCTATACTCAAAATACACAAGCTGCGTAGGGCCCCGAAACACCAGGGGGCCCCCTTGCTCTCAAAGATGAATTAAATTTAGTTAAGTTTTTGAATTTGGCTAGCGGTTTCGAAAACATGAATGATCATTTCTTTTAATGTGATGCACTGTCGCCCTTTCTACGTGTAATGTGAATGTGGTACAGTCTTACTCGAGACTAAAAAAACAAGCCTACAGAGCCGCAGAAGAAGTTTCTCAAGCGCTTCTCGTGAGCGCGATTCAAGATGGAGTGAAACATGGACAAATGCATTGCATTCATTCATTCATCATAACCACTCATACCCCACTTCAATCAGAGTCTTATCTCCCATTCCCTTTAAAGGCAGTTGCGCTTGTGCCATGGCGGATTTGCTATTTACACGGCGGAATTTGCAAGCGCAAAGACAGAATACATCTCCAGAGATGAAACCTATGTAGCCTAATTCTGATACATGCAATGACTATCCATTATAACATGTAGACATTTTTATATTAATGTAGCCTGCACAATAATAATCTTTTATTAGTGCTTTCTGTGAGCTCGATCCAAGATAAAGCACGGACAAATGCATTTCTTTTTTTCCTTCGTATCACTCATAACCCAAAAGCTATAAGCTACAATCAGTGATGTAGTCTGCAGTGTATGATGAATAATCTCTTATTTATATCACATGCACATCTGCATTTTGTTGTTTCTGAAATCACAAAAGCACAAATATATATTGGTTCGCATGTTTGTATGTTAATCTATAAGAGTTTGGCCTGTTGAGCATCACACCACAGTGAAAGTGAAACCTGAGCAATGAACTAATTTTTGGCAGCCTGAATTTCGGTGCATTTCTAATTATTGGTGACATCAGAAATGGATATTACACAATATATATATATATATATATATATATATATATATAAATATATATATATATATATATATATATATATATATTTTACAGTTTAGCAATTAAAAAATCTTTAAAAATATTTTTTTTTACACAGCACCCCTGCTCTCGACAGACAGCACCCCGGTTTGGGAAACACTGGTGTATACTATATGCTGAAGCTAGAGAAGAGAACATTCAGATTATGTTTGGATATTATGACTATTGTCTCATGCCAAGTCAAGATAAGGTTTAGGTAGAAGTAGTAGACTACTAGTGTGAGATCTGTCTAGTTCAAGGTACAGTTTGAGACCAGTGTTATATCCTCTACATCAGGCAGTACTCGTTTATTGCAGGACAACAGCCCTCAGCCTGGAGAGGGTCAGGTCATTCGGGTCAGTCAGAGTGCAAGGGGATGAAAATGCACTGTCCACACACAAGGCACACAAAGCTAGCTTTTCATCAAGCTCTTCGGGCCACCGTGAAGAGCCCATAATTATCTTTGACAAAACTCATTAGCAAGGACCTTGTAGCAACATCGGCGACCAGGAATTCCATGAGGAGAGACATGCACAGAAACAAAGCCCTGCACACATTTCACTGCGCCCTTTGACAAAATTTAATGAAGTGTGTTCGTTGTCCCCCTCATCAATATTTGAACCCTGAGCCATCATTACTGAGACCCTCTCTCATATGCCCTCTGTGTCACTGTGTGGGACACATCAAATGGCACCTTCACTTTAGCTCTTTTGTCTGGATTTGGGCAAATTGTTGTAAGAGATGTTGTTCTTGTTATCATCCTGGGCCCGATTAGTATACATTGACCATTGCTATTCTGTCAGAACCAGTTAGCTGGTTTAACATCACAATCATATGCTCTGTGAGCAAACAGTTCGAGGTGAGAGCAAAAAACCCTCATGTCGTTCCAAACCTGTAAGACCTTCATACCTTCATCTTAAGAACACAAATTAAGATATTTTTGATGAAATCTGAGAGCTTTCTGACCCTGCATAGACAGCAAGCAAACTACCACGTTCAAGGCCCAGAAAGGTAGTAAGGACATCGTTAAAATAGTCCATGTGATCTCAGTGGTTCAACCTTAATTTTATGAAACTACAAGAATACTTTTTGTGTGCATAGAAAACAAAAATAATGACTTTATTCAACAATTTCTTCTCTACCATGTCAGTCTCCAGTGCAATTCATGAGAGTACCATGACATGTGTCTGACGATTTCGACAGAGGAGACCACTTGCAATTTTTTGCCCAGCCTTACTTATTCAAACCAAAATATACAGATGATGAACTAAGAGAGATAGACTTTCTAGTCAGAACGCCGGCTCCTGCGTCAGCAGCACCACATGCATGTGTCGTGCTACTATCGTGAACTCAGTAAAGAGCTCTGGCCTTAGGGATTTTTAAAATTGTTTTCATAAATACTATATCTGTCTGCTTTTAAACATCATAAAACAGGAATATATTTCTTTTTGATTAACCTTCCCTTCAATCATGATATAATATTAGTATGCACATTTATATTTCTGTCAAACATTTGAACAGTTGAACATTTTATCGCCATGAAGTATTATGTTATGGTCTGAGGAGGTAGTGTTAGCTATGTAGTGTCATAATTTTTATAAAGTGAAAAGAAAATGAAACATTTGTTTCGGGAACGTTCTTGTGATCATGTCTGCTTAATGTGGGGATGTTGCTGCATTAAAACCTAGCAGATAGATAAAGTTGTGGCAGTTAAATTAGTAATTGAATCATTTGACACAAGTCTTGCTTCCACATTAAACCAAAAATGTTCTTCTGTGGGTCACAGCATCTGTGCTCTGTGGTCATGAAATATATTCATTTTGATCATCTACATCAAAATACTTTGCTTCACATAGGCTATGTTTCAAGATTCTTTGCCAGATCCCACCTTGGCTGTGGATATCATCTGCTAAATGCACTTTTAAATCGACTCTATTCCTTGAATTAACATTCTAAAGATTAATATTGGCTAATCAGTCCACTTTATTAAAATCTAAACCATTTAAGACACATTCCATAATCCATAAAATTGATTGCATCAAGAGTCATTCACGGGTCATAAGATGTATACTGACAACCATAAAGTTATATGGATGTGAGAATAAACTGATTTTATTTATTTATTTTTTTTTTTTAAACAAGTCTCAGTTGCAGTGTTGCTCTAAATATAAGTTTGTGGTTATAAGGCTTATTGCATAGCCTACTCACAATTTGTGAGATATGATAATGATTGCAATAGATTTTACACAGATTTGGTCATTTGAATGTTTTATAAAAGCCAGATAAAAACACTATGGTGGACTAATTGTTTTGCATCACCTTATTTCTTAACATGAAGTAGCCTACTTGCCGCGATAAAACTTGAGTGCGCGCATTATAAAACAATGCTGTCTTTTATGCTGCGGTGTTAAGCATTTTTGATTAGAATGGAAACGTTGCTGTTTTGTCGCGTCGCTACACGATGCGAGGGGGACTGGGCTGGAAAAGAGCTAAAGAGCAGAAGAAAGAATGCCAGCGGGAGGTTTGACGGCACACTTGCGGATCAGAGCTGTGTGTGTCAGGCCCGGTCATGACAGAGGACGCGCCTCATCCACAAACAAAAGCGCGCCCCTTCTTCCGTCATGGTGGGCCATTCCATTGACTTATTGTTTTGTAATGAACCAAGGATATTTTTTCTATTCCTTAACCTTTACACAAACCTTTCTGCAAGGCATTAAACTGTTTCCCCGTTAAGAGCTTTGTACTGGTCTCCGTAGTAAGCAAAACCTTACCCAAACATATTTCATCTTCACGGTTCAAGTGACCAAATTTAGTGCCCCGTTAAAAATGACACTTGATGGCCTAGTCCTTCAGCTTTTTTGTTTATCCGCCATGCGGCGTCTTTATTATTGGAGATTAGCGGAAATCTGTTTTGGATTAGGCCGCTATCAACAGCCCGTAATTAAACAAGCACATAGAGCAGTGAGATGACATGACTATAGCCATGACACTGTTTTGTGTTTATATCTATCTATCTATCTATCTATCTATCTATCTGATAAAATTGTAATCAACAATTTAAATGTTTGGTGTGTTCGGCGTTTTCAGTATGGATCATTATTGTAATGTCATTTACATTCAATGCACTCTGCATAATGCATAGCATGTGTCCCCATGCACCCATCCATTAGACTAATGCACAGTCTTAACAACAGACACGTACCCACAGAATCAGGGATGCAGTTCTTTGAGGGGAATAACAGGACATACAGGACACATTTCCACTGTCCCTATTTTAACGCGAGAGCACATTTTAGTCTTATTCTGTCCTCACTGGTCTAGATTTAATATGGTGTAAACCTGATGTAAGACAGGCTCTTAATTGATCTATTAGTTGCAGTATGAGCCTAATGCTTTGTGGCAGGAATCCATGCTATTATTGCCGGCTCCCTCAGGTATAGCTCTACCGCACTAATCCCATTGCACATGCATCATTACCTTCAATAATGTTTGGCAGCTCTTCTTTACAGCTCCCCTTTTAATTACCTTTGCTTTAAATATTTAACACGCGGCAAACGTCGTGCGGCCGGTGCACAAGTGTGGCACCTGTCAATTCAAAATCAGCGCTAGCAGCTTTTATAGAGAGAAGCAGTGTATAATTCACAGTTTTTTTTTTCTCTCTCTCGTATGATTTTGTGTTGCAGGTCAAATTATTGATCATATGTGGGGCAGCAAGCTGAACTTTGCTATTAAGCATTACACAACGGTGTTTAAAATCTTTCAAGTTACTCTCCATCATCCCTACTCTCCATACATGCATTTTTTTTTAAAATCAAAACAGTATTCCGAATATGATTTTGAGAGATTATATTTAGGGAGATTTGTAGAAATAGATCTCGCCTGTTGGACAGATTACTTGGTTTTGGAGATCCTGAGGGATAATCCAAACGATAGTCCGTTGACCTTTAATAAACAAAAATATTGGACTAAGAGGCAAAGCATGCCACCTGCATAGTGTCAGGCCTCTGATATATTTTTTAAGCAATACATCTGTTCTACAGCTTTCAAAATCCCCCAAAATTTATTTTTTACAAGGAATGAAATGCAAGCATTTATGTTGTCATATTATGACGTATTTGACTATTAGCCTATTGTTGTTGTTGTTGTTGTTGTTGTTGTTTTGTACATTTTAAAAAACGTATGGACTGGCTCATTATTTATAACTACATGGTTTTATGGCTGTCATTTGCTGACACAAGATCTTAAAAAAAAAAAATAAAAATCCTAAGTAAACTCGTGTTAATTCTTAGCCTATTATTAATTATCGCGATATTATGACCATCTTTGTCAACCCTAAATTTCCACTGAGGAATTCTGCGCCGCAAAAAGTGACATCGACAGTCTGCTCGACCTCTTTTCAGTTCGACCACAAACTGACCACAGCGCCTTTGAATAAACATAATACTCTAATACCTAATACATGCCTTAATCTTTCAATCCGTCCTGAAATAATGTCTCTTTCGACGGCTTAATTTACTGAACCCTGACCAGCAGGTCATCACTTCAATCGAGTTTTTATTGTTCTCTTTTGCGTGATCGCGTTTTTCTTTAACAAAAAAGTTTGAAGAATAGAGCTTGTTTTACTTTTTCACTAAAGCAACTACGCGTTATCAATCTTGACATACGAATTAGAAGCGTGATAGTGTGAATTTCTTTTGCTTATTTTTACATGCCGAGTCATTTGTCTGCTCCACAGGGAAATAGTCTAAAACTGTAAATAAACGAAACATGTTTTCTCTGTGGTTTTTAACCACCCCAGCCATTGCTTTACAAGTTTAATTGGGTGCTTAAAGATCTCCTGGGATGCCAGTTCGAGCAGCTGACTGATCAACATCAAAACACTTGATGCGCGTTTCATGGTATGGCTGCTCCCGCGTGACCTCGTTGTTAAACTCCGATCTGGATGATGATGAACCTGCTTGCGCGCGGTGGAAACAAAGCTGCATTCATAACCAGTTCCTTCCTCTCTATGAGCCTAAACAGTAACAGTGTTTGATGCCAATTCCGATTAAATAATGACAGTGTGGAACTGATGTACCCTTTCTTCACACCCTTGCTGAGTCAATTCACGTCCACGTCTGAATTTATGACCTTCCAGCAATGCCTCGGCTTAAGGCATGGAGTCAAGAGGATAAACCGAACTGTATAGAGCTATCTGATTTATTTATAAACAGAAATCATTAAACAAAAATGAGAAAATTACTTCTTAGAAAATATTATATAAATAACAACATAACATTTATTCACAGTTTCTTGATATAAACATAGCACACTCCTCAGGAGCACAGTATCACACCTCATTTATTGTTAATAGGTAAATAAAAGTAAAAAGACTGACTGTAAATTTTACACCAGCTTCCAAAAAAGTAAATCACACAACATTAAGCACATGACCACAGAGAAATAAATGAAACACACAACAAAACCTTGAGAGGACACATGGTAACAGATAAATAAAGCAGATGGATAATCAAACAATAAATAGATAAATAGAATTACTAAACTACGATTGCCAATGCAAACATACGAAATCACAATTTATTCCCATACATACACAAAACATTGCATAAAGTTATTGACACTATCAAATCATACTGTGCAAAATTATGGCTGCCTCCAGTTTTCACAGTTCCAGAAAGAGCACACATTTTCATTGCGCTGTTATTTCAAGTGTATGTTGCCATGGGCTTACAGTTCTTCATTGACTCCGTTCCATAGTGCATAATGTAGATCATAAAAATGTCCCAGTGTTTATTGGCATTTCCACAGTGCTAATTCAGAGAGAGAAGGAAAATGTATAAGAACGATGTGATATTGAGAAAGTTAGACTAGGTGAAAATGACAGGTAATATTGGATAACTGCGTAATGAAATCCTTGTGACACAAAATTACAGAACAAAGAAAACATGTATACCTCATTACCTCAAATCACACACACAAATAGATACTAAATGGAAAGAGACTTTTTTTTTTGTGCAATATAGCTGAAATAACCAAAACAAGCCAATAATGTTCATCAGTTTATCTGATGGCTGCACATCACAAATCTAAGATACTTTACTAGAGAGTATGTGTAATAGCATTACGCAAATGCAGACTGTGGGTGACAGATATTATATAATTCTACATGATTGGAATTATTTTTTAGAAAAACCTGTAACCATACACAATAGTTTGCAGATACATTCTGTTCTGTGCAGATCTTTCTTATTTTCTTACATATTAAGTATGCAATGTGTTAATTTTATTCTGGTCATAATGGGTTAAATAAATGTATTTGTTGTGTGTGTGCATATTCGCTCATGCTCACCTGCCTCACCTCTTCATCACAGGTCTGAATGCAGTGGTTTTGACATCCTGGATTGTTGGACAATTGTCGTTGAGCTCACTGGATTCTGTCTCTGTCTTTCCTGCACTGGTGAAGCCTGTAGTACACATGCACAAGAGATCACAACTGTCAGTAAACTACATAAACAGTACTCAAACATATACAAAAAATGTATTTAATAATTTTTTATTTTGCATATCTGTATGTAGTTAGAAAAAAATAAGGTATTTGGAAAAATTTAAATATAGCATTTAGAATTCCAAACATCTAATAATTTAACCTTGCATAACTTGCTACTTGGTCCTGTTATATAGCTCTGTGAACAGAGAAATGGTGTACCTTCCATTGAGGAATACAGGCAGGATTCTGTCAGTCCAGGATAGGATGAAGAGTGGAGTTGGAGGGTCTTGTAGCTCCCAGTACTGTATGCCTTGTGTATCCCCTGCAGTCCTTCTTGGTAAAGGCTTTCCGTATTGCTGAGGCTGGTAGGGTCCTGAAGGCCCTTCAGCTGTCCACACTGCACTCCTCTGACTGTTGGCAACCTGACTCCCTGCATCTGACAGTCCACAGGCCCAGTCCGTACATCCCCACCATGCTGCGTGCCTAATACAACCCCTGCGGCGGCCGTACGTGCCAGCGACCAGATCCGGGGCTTCTCTGATGACTCAAAGTGAGAGAGTGCCACAGTGTTGATAGAGGTGGCCTGAGGTGAGGGCTGTTGCTGCTGTGGTTTGGAGCCCAGAGAATCCAGGTAGTCAGAGTTCAGAGCCCCCAAACTCTTTAGACCACAGGGAAAAGATGGAAAGTTCGAGTGGAGAGGGAGGTCAGGGTTACAGTCCCTCTTTGGAGGGGAGGAAGTTGAGAGGTCATCTTGACCTGATTTCTCACAGTCACTGTCCAGCTTGTCACAGTCCTCATCCTCTATGTCATCCAGGTCACTGAACTGCAGGTCCCGCTCATCCTTATTGTCTTTGGAGTCTGTGCAAGAGCAGTAAGCGATACTGAGTGGGCATGCACATGCATTTACAAACAAACACAGTCTAATACTTTTTAAATTTTTACAGAATTTAATTTAGCTGAGAAGTGTTATGACTTACCCTTGGTAATACTGTCTGGGTCACTCTTATTGAGGTCTTCCTTCCTGTCATCGCCCGCTTTGCTTTTGGGGGACCAGGTCATCTTGTTCTCTTTTTTTAGTCTCCTTCTAGCATTGGCAAACCAGGTAGACACTTGTGTGAGAGTCATTTTGGTGATAATGGCCAGCATGATCTTCTCACCCTTTGTAGGATATGGGTTCTTCCGATGTTCATAAAGCCATGTTTTAAGAGTGCTTGTTGTCTCTCGCGTGGCATTTTTTCTCCGGGTTGACCCATTAAAATCAACTGTCCCATACCTGAATCAAATGAAAATATGACATCTTTAAAATGGTTAACAGAATTTGTATTTAAAGCAATATATTTTATATATCAAAATATCATATTAGAGGTGGGAGAGATACAAATCTCACCTGTCATACTGGTACTGGCCCAGTGAGTGGTCATATGGATAGTAGGCAGCGGGCTGGGTTATAGTGCCATGAAGACTGCCTGACCCCTCTTTGATTTCATATTGTGGGTTCTAAAGATAAATAATAATAATAATAATAATAATAATAATTATTATTATTATAAAATACATTTTAAAATGTGATACAGCTGTCATATTTTACTGGCACTAAGCTAAGGACATTTATTAGTTACAGTGGAAACAACACTTTATCTCCTTACGGTCCTTAAATTATAACATTATTTTATCACTTACATGATAATCTATACACACATTTCTCTTTATTTATTCCAAATTAAACCAAGTAGGGCCTTTTACAACAAGCAGATGACTATGTCGCTTCATTCTCTGTTTATTTCTTCTGATTATTCAAAGTTATTACACCCGACAGCTTGACATCACGGTCCTCTTACCAAGCCGAAATAATCAATAACAAGCCGTGACTTGAATGAGTCGATCGATTGAACGGAGGACCCGCGCTATATCTGATGAGAGGGATACACGTACCAGGCTGGAGTAGATGGCAGAGGGGTCGGCGCTGTACGGAAAGTAATTGGCGTAGTTCTGACCGGCTGCGGCCGCTGCTGCTGCGTAGGGAGAGCCGTACATCCCGAGCGCGGCGTTGAGCTCGGTCCGCGTGCTAGCCAGCAGCCGGTTCTCATAGGAGGGACAGCAGAAGGAGGCTGCGGTCTGAGACGCGCTCGATCCTTCCGTCACCGACCTGGAAATCGTATCGCAGCAAGTCGTACTGGGATTTGCTGAGACGAAAAACTGCATGAAGGAAATAGTGGATAGCCATGCCATTTTATATTTGCGTTAGAAAGCATGCGCCCTGTTTCCTTAGTAGGCTAAAACAGAAAATTAAGGTAAGATGAAGTTAAGAAGTTTTGTGTAGAGCTGAACTCGCTTGAAACCGCTTGTATTTTATTCTCATCCATGCGTTTTATTAACAAAGATAAGAAGTGTACTTTAAAATGACTTAACTGAGACTTTTATTGTACAAATTATTGAAACATCCATAAACATTTACTTAAAAAATTAGGCGAGCATTATTTCTTGTGAGTTGATTTATATGTTTGGTGTAAAAATAAATATAATAAATTAAACATCTGTTTTTGTCAAAGCTGAGAGTTAAACTTTGTTAAGTTTTGAGTCAGTATCAAAGTTAACCAGCAGCAAGCGCGGCTTCTTTTAACAATATAGCCGTTTTTTTTTTGTTTTGTTTGTTTGTTTTGTTTTTTACATTAAAGTACAACTATAATTGACTGGAAGTTATGTTGTCAAAATGATCTATCCGTTAGGCTATCTGTAAACAGACGACAAAGGCAACCGGCAAAGGGAGGAGTCTCGTTCTCACTCAACAATTACACCGTAAAGGTAATTTACACGTTTACCACAACACGTGAGGTCATTTATAATTCAAATAACCCATTACTATAAATATTGACAAACCCCACGATATCGCCTAACTTTACTTTACTTAGGACTTAGTGACAGAACAATCTGCTGCTACCTAATAGTGTTAGTTACTGAGGTCCAGAGATTATGACAGAATGTGAGGGGAAAAACACCCTATGGTGTGCGCGCTCATTAAGTATCTACATGAGAAAAATATACAATTTTCATGCTTACCTGAGAAGTTGCATTGTAAGGATATCCAAACTGAGAGAAAGACATAGCTGCTTCTTTTGTTACCATAAGCAATATCCTTCTCCTGCTGATCGATTGAAACCAAATCTACTTCAAATCCACCGTCTTACACACATTTCCACACTCGGCCTTTCGCTCAATAATAGATGACTGCACTTATCTGGGAAGCACTGAGGATGTTTACGCCAGCCCTAGTTTTATATGTATAGATAATCCCCTTAAGGAAATGAGAAATTAGAGTTAAGCTTCATCAAGTGCAAAAACTATTGTTGTTAAACAGCTGTAGAAAGCTTAAAGGATAACGTAAGACTTGCAAGATATGAACTTGTGGTTGTGCTATTATTTGTGCCTCTATAGTTCTTTAGAATTCATCCATGCACGGGTAACAGTGTGACGTCATTCTAATCCCGGGACGGCGAGGATAGAATGATGTCTTTGCCAATCACGTCATGCTTCGCGCTTTTCTTGAGGTGTGTTTTGCACACCCCTGTCCCCTCTGTGTTTTTTCCTTTTCTTTTTAAACATTAGTGTATTCCAAGACTTAGATCGCAAAAAAATATTACTGGGTTTGCTAAAAGCGATAGAATGAATAATAAAAAAAAAAAAAAAAAAAAAAATATATATATATATATATATATATATATATATATATATATATATGTTATTTTTATTATTATTCATTCTATATTCTGCTATATTGCCAAATAGCGTGTTATTACCTGTTAGATATCTGTGCTCTCCTTAATGTCCCTGTCAATATTTTCAATATGTCCAATAATTCAATAAAGACATAAAGATGTAATCATAACTGTAATTATCTTTTTATCGATAGGCCTATATATATACATATATAAATCGTACAATATATTTATCTGTCTTTCCTAGATAAGATTATGTTCTCGATTCCTCTCTTGTTTTATTACATATCAGACACTACCCCGCTGATGAGCAAATGAACTGAGGAGGGATCTGCAGGACCCTTGCTTGCATCTGTCTGACCGATCAGAGGTCCGACCTGATGTTAATTGCGATGATGTTTCCATCTCTCCCTATTAGAGAGAGGGCCAATCCCGGCAGACGTGAAGAAAACCTCTGGCAGGTCAACAGAAAACTGATTGATGCGTGTCTCGGGACCTACGCGACCATTACGAGAAATGCGTAATTGCATCAATTAACAAATGGATATGGCCTTGTTTAACCAGCGAGTTACACCGTGAAAGTATGCCTTTGAGGTGAAATTAGACGATCAGAATGGAACTGAGACAGAGATGGAGAGAGGGAGAAATTAGCTGAATCTCTCAAGTCTAATTATACGGCAGAAGTGGGAGGCGACGGGAACAGCATTCTAATTGAAGGATGCGTACTTGAAAGGGATGGTAGGAATAACGCTCCCTCACGCAGAATAAGTCTGGAAAGGGTAATAAGATAAGTTTTATTAAATGTTTTAGACAATATAATTAGAAGATTCCCTCTCTGTCTCTCTCTCTCTCACACACACAGGCACACACGTTTGTTTTTCTAACATGGTGGGGGACATGACTTCTAGCCTATTGTTTTTATCCTGAGCGAATGATCAGATGGTTATTGTAGCCCTAAACCCAACCCTCCCATAAACCTTTTAGGCATTTTAGATTTTCATGAAGACATTATTTATCATGTTTGTTTATCAGTTTTACTAGTGGCCCAAAGAAAGTTTGATTTGATTTCAACCCTGTGGGAACATGTGGTTCTAACAGTGAAGATAAATTAGCCAATATCATGAACCAGTGAAAAAACTTATTCAATTAACTGTGAAATTTCAAAACTAAAAGAAGCAAATAGTGCTGGCGCGTCATCATCCCTCACGCGGTCACTGCCAAGCGCTTAGGAACCCGCGACGATCTCCTCTCATTTTATCCTTTTCAGGGATAATATAAGAGGAATAGTTCAATGACCTTGTCCACGAGGATCTCTGCGATTACAAGCACACTCTTCGAGAGGCGCCAGAGAGCTGCGAGTCAGTGAACGGCCCTGATGGAGCCGCTGTGATGACGGGAGCGCGCAGTGCAGGCCCATCAAGTGCCACGGTCAGTTCAAGTCACCGCAGTATTAACATGTTCTGTGCGAGCATTTGGAAAACAAAGAAATATAAATGGGAAGTTTTTTTTTTTTTTTTTTTTTTTTTTTTTTTGCAAATATGTTTTATTCTCATGAAGGAAATAAACTGTCAATGAAAGGGATTCTTCACCAAAAAATAAACCCACAAAACTTCCGTCATCATTTACTCTGTCTTATGTCATCCCAAACCTGTATGACTTTCTTTTTCTGTAGAACACAAAAACACAATGGAAGATATTTTAAACAATTTGGGAGCCAGACAGTTTTGGTGAACATTGACTTCCACTGTATTGGAGGGAAATGCAGACATTTATCAGAATATTTTCATTTATGTTCCATGGAAGCCAAAAAGTCATACAAATTCGGAATGACATGAGGGTGAGTAAATGATTACAGAATTTTTGTTTTTGGGTGATCTCTTTAACCTTTATTTCTATAGGATATTTTGTGTCTTACTAGGAAAAGATAAACAGACAAGATACTACTGTGAAAAGGTATGCACATTTATGTAGGTTATAGTTGTAGCCATTTTCTTGACTCCAGTGAGTATTTTTCAGAGTATGTTTTTTATTTAATTAAAATAGATTATTTTAAATAGGGCATACTGTCACTTTGTATGATTAGGTTGTCACAATGGAACCTGCTATTACAGTGTTTTGGCAAATTGAATGTTTTGACAAACAGTAAAAACGCACACTCATGAAACAGCAAAACTATATAGGTTAATGCATACAAAACAATTTTGCCCAAAAGTATTATAAGTAAATTTTATAAATAAATAACATTTAAAACACACAAACTTGACCCAATAAAATTGTGCTTTTCCTGACTGACATTTGTGAAGAATAGAGTTTAACCTTTTGGTTTAAAAAAGTACCTTCATTATATATCATTCATGCAGACTTTTTGTTGTGTTCACACAGAAGTCAATGAAAAAAATAGGATATTGAATTTTTTTTGTCTGAAGATCAGAAAATGAATTCTAATTTAAAAGGTTTCTTGATGTTTGAAACCAGTATACAAATCCACTATTAGAGAAAACACGTGTGTAATTTAGTCAAAACCCTCATTACTTTAATGTTGTCCATGTTACAAGTAGCTTGGGTCTCTCATATACATGGTTATACATTACCTTGTAGGTTAGTCATCAAAAAGGTAAACAAATATGTCTGATTATTGAGGATTTCCAAAAACCCCCACATCCCCATCTCAATATGTTATAGATCAGTGATCATCCCACAAACTTCTCCTGTTACGAGAGCACAATTAGAGAAAGAGGAACCAGTTGAGAGGAAGGTCAGAATATTCTATGCAGTAGTTTACTGTGGTTTCTCTAAAGCCTTGTGCAAGGGCACGCATGATAGCCCAAGTGCATATGGGCAGCCTCATCCATAATGCATGTGGAGCAGCGCCTGATGATCGGTACTGAGGGGTGGAGGGGGGTCGTAAGTTAAATCAACCTTAATTAAAGAGGTAGACTCTGCTGACCAATCCTACACACCTATCACTTTTCATCCCTATTGCTTTCATTGCTTTCAAGATCTTGCAAGCTACGGAGCTAGTTCCTGATGATACCATCACATCCATTTCTAGATTTGATGGATTAGATTGATAAATTTGATGTTTTCCAAACTTTGAATAATAGCATTCTCTGTGACAAGGGAATTTGTATGGTCTCTTCGTTTACATTTGTGTGTGTGTGTGTGTGTGTGTGCATGTTTGTGATATATCAGGACACAACTTTGTATAATGACATGGGTATGACACAGGTATTACAAGGAGAGGGTGACTTATGAGGACATAACCCATGTCCCCATTTTTCTAAATGCTTATTAACCATACAGAATGAGTTTTTTTGAGAAAGTAAAAAATGCACAAAGTTTCCTGTGAGGGCTAGAGTTAGGTGTAGTGTTGGTGTAGGGCGATAGAATATACAGTTTGTACAGTATAAAAACCATTACGCCTATGGGATGTCCCCACTTTTCACAAAAACAAACATGTGTGTGTGTGTGTGAGTGTGAGTGTGTCTGGGCCTCTGTTAGCCTTGCAGAGGAATTATGGAGGCTCAAAGCCTCACAGCAGAAAGGTTAAACCAACAGCCAGCTTCACCTTCTCATTTAATACATTTCTCAAGCTGCTTTAATGAATTTCACAAAGCTTTTCTGCTTTTTCATAAGACAGATCAGAGCTTTTTTATGAAATAATAATAAGGCACTGCTCAGAGAGGGGCAGAGCGAAGGGGAGGGGACACTCAGGATCGAAGCAGAGTGATATCTCATTAAACAAGTCTGATATTCCTGATATATTCAGATGAATCCCAGACATACGAGATCCTGAATTATTGCTCACTGTCTCTCCTCACTTCATTTCTGGCCAGGTATTAACACTGCTAAATTATCCAAAAATTCAAAAGAAGGTAATAAATATTCTAATGAGAAACCCTCACATTATAATTGATGTGGCCATAACAGTGCCCAGCATAATCCAAAACAAACTTCATCTAAGTAGATGGATAAATTGACCAGAGTCAGGAAGACTTTATTCTTCAATTATCTTTGTCTACTAGAGAGGTAATAAAGTTATCAATCTAGCTATGTTAATAAAAGCTTTGCATTTCATGCAATAAAGTAGGAATTGCTTTGGTGTCTGTTTCTCAATGTTAAGTTTGAAATCATATAATTGCTCCATTTTCTGTAAATGATTAATTACACATATATTTGCTGATTAGATACATTGTTTTAAAAGGTGGTGCATATACCTAAACTACAGAGTTATTTTCCAGGAGTATTTTACATTAATGTTTTAATTAATACCCTTGTGAAAAAGATGTTCCCTTAATTGTATTGAATGTGCACTTGTAGTGTATTTAAAATCAGTATATATATATTTTTAAATTGTAATAATGTGATGTAATAAAACGCCATGTAAGTGTACTTAAAGAGTACACTTTCATGACAATTTCTTAACACACATACAGTAAGTACACTTTTAAAAATTTCACCTTGTAGAAATTATATCAAATTAAATGTTTTACTTTGTTGACTATCATCACATGCAAAATACTTATAATTTAACATAATTAATAATCATAAATTATCATAATTTAATCATGATTTAACTGTAGTGTGTTATTTGATAATATATTTTTATATATTTTAAATGTGCTAAATTTTATAACTGCAGGTAGCACTCTTGGGGTCAGCACATACTGTACAGTATATGAGCTGCTGGCTCATGGGGACCAGGGTTCGAATCTGGCTTGGCTCTTGTTCTGATCTCCTTTTTTCCATCTCTCTTTCTATATTTTACTATAAGGGGGAAAAAAAAATTAGAAAATAAATAAATTAATAAATGATTGGCAGTACCCTTCAACCATACATAATAGAAGTAAACAATAGAAGTAATTATGAAATTGCATACAAAGATGTACTTAAGTCCTTCTTGTAAGTGGGTCAAAAAAGCACTCTTAAGTTCAACTAATTGCATTTAATATAAATTTAAACTATAACATACATTTTAATTTTATTGCAGTTAACATTTGTGTCTGACAAAAATCACATTTAATTCCCTCTTTTTTTTTTTTTTTACATATTTTTGTTGTTGTTGTTGTTATTATTATTATTATTATTATTAATTAAATTTTAATTAACAACACTTAAAATCTGCCACTTATTATATTTTCTCAACTTAGCGAAAAATGACACTGAACACAGATGAATGTGTGAGTTTATTATAATTTATAATGTACATTTAGGTTCGTTCTTCACTGTTTTGTTGAGTTTGTGTGAACAGGACTGATTAGCTGGCAGCAGCTCTAAATGCCCCAGTGTAATTTAATTAGTGTTTCTGTGCTGTTAGGGATTTGTAACTTGTTACATTGAGATTTAACTGGCAGATACTTGGATGACTCAGTCAGTGTCTCTGTGTGTTTCTAAAAAGGCCCTCTAGTAAATTTGTTGAATCTGCTGCATATGTGTGTGCACATGCATATAAGTTATCTTGGTTTATTTGTGTTATGATTTTTGGAAAACAAAAACAAAGTAAACAAAAAATGTGGTCTCTTATGCTCACCAAGGACAAAAATACAATACAGTACAATAAAATAACTAACTTTATTTGATTTGTATGTTATGTTTATTTATTTGTTTATTTTTTTTTCTTCCATTCCTGTGGTGAAAATGCTGAATTACTCCAGTGTCACAATCTTCGAAATCACTCAAACATGCTGATTTGGTGCAGAAGAAACATTTCTTCTTATTATTATCAATGTTGAAAACAGCTGCTTAATAGTATCCTTGCTGAATAAAAGTATTAATTTCCTTAAAAATATCTTACTGACCTTAAACTTTTATACTTTACTGTTCAAAAGAGATCAGTGAGATCAGCAGAAGAAAGTAAATCCTACAAGGTTGGAATAACACGATGGTGCATAAATGATGACAACATTTTCCATATTTAAAAGTGTGCATATGCATATGCAATGCTTAGAGTATGGCAACTAGTAAAAGATGTTCAAAACACACACATACCAATTCCATTCAGCTTGCCAGTAAATTGTGGGGACAAATAAGTCCAGTGTTACATTAGTGTGTCAATAATTATAACCCTTCACCATGATCTGTGCAGATGACAACATCTTCAACATCTTGTGTGGTTCTAAAACGTCTGCAGCTTTGCAGTCATACTCTCCTTTGTGACCCCTCTCTCTTCCTCTTCCTCTTCCTCTCCCTCTCCACGCTTGTGGCCCCCTGGAAGAGGTCCCATCTGCAAATGCTTGTGGGTGGTTAACCAAACGCTGGTGCCAAGTCATACAAATAGCCATGCTTGGTGTTTGTTTGCATAAACACTTCTGTGAGACTCCACTGTTTTGTAGCTGCTTTTTTACAGTTGGTTGGAGGTTGAAGAGCTGCGACAGAGACAGGGTGGGGATATGGTTCATTGCAAGGTCCCAATCTCCAATACTTCAGTCTGGATTCTGAGACTGCGGTGCTTTTGGTGCGCCGTGCAGGACAGTAGGTTACGTCTAATTTTCTGCAAACATTAAAGCAATCCAGGCTGTTGTGATGTCATATTTACTTTTCCACTTGTTCTTACTTCAAAGCCTCATCTTGGGCACCATGCAGCATTAGTCAGGAGAAGTCCAACTAATTGAGAAGTTTTCTTTCACTTTTGATTTTACTCCTGGATTGAAAGAATGCCAGAGGAGGGAAAATGCTGAGCCGTGTAGGGCGGGAGAATTCAAGATTAAGTTACATGTACAGGCAGAAAAGAACATTCATTTATCCCCCATTATGACCGCACATTTTAGTTTCAGGTTTTCATCCCTGGGATTTAGGAGCAACTGAAAGTGACCAATTGGTAGTCATCATCACGTAACTGTTGTTATTCTGTAGGTTTAAGAAAATTGACCTGACTGCTTTTATCTTCAGGTGAGAGTGTGCCGCTCTGGAGGTAAGTGGGAACAGACAGGGGCTGTTGAATCCCGCTCTCATGCCCGTGAACAAAACGGCCTCTCCTGCAATGACAGTTCAATTGCTGAGGCCTCTGGTCCTCATTTGCAGACCAGGCACTGGAGAGGTTTTTCTTCTCTGTACTCGCTCTCAAACGTAAGCCAGATGGCTCTAAAAATATTTCCTCCACACGTTTTATTTTCATCTTTCCCGTCGAACCTTGTTGTGTCAGTGCTTAATGGTGCATTATTTCTGATGTGAAACCAATGTTCCCAACCAAGTAAAAAAATCATTGTCCTAAATTAGCATTTCTTGTCATTTCATTTTCTTTTCTGTAGATAAACATTGTTCTTTACAAAGCCATTTCATCTGGGAATAAAAATTATTTGTGATTGCAAGATGAAAAATATGAAAGAAGTGAAAGCGCTACACTGATGTATTGTTCATCATAATTTCTGTATTTCCTATTCGATATAAACTTAAACTGAAGAACAAAAGAACATGACATAGTCTAACCAACTTCCTTTGGTTGCAGAGAGATAGAGTATTGTTTTATCCCAGACACAGCTTGGATTCACTCTACTCTCATGTAACACTCTAGGAATGTCACCCCGTACTCTTTTTACAGTGTTGTGGATTTTCATTTCCAGGACAGAATACTGTTACTGTGGATTTTTTTTTTTTTCAAATTGCATGCATTATAAACCTCCAGAACTGACTGAGGTTATTTTCCCCAAACTGGAATCTGGATTTCACTATAGCAGGCCTATTGGGAAAACATTTTCCCTTTGCGGAACATAAAAGCAGATGTTACATAGCTGCCAACATCAAATGCTCTTGTTAACTGTACAGAAAGTGAAATTAAATACCTTTGATTGCTAAAGTAGCTGGTTATTATAAACTAGTTCTCAACATGGCTCTTGCATAACCCTTGACCCTGGCTTTGCCGCACATGCCTCATCAAATTTCAAAACCAACTGCAGCTTTTTGTTGTTACTGCTAATTCCTGATTAGCAGATTGTCAAGCTTACTTTGGGAACCGAGAAACTTGGATCAGCCCTTATAGGTGTTTCCTTTATTGTTTTAGAGTCAGCTCTCTAAGTAAACACAGATTAAAGCAGAATGTTTGGTGCTTGAAATGCAATATAGTGCTTTTAAGAGTTTTGCCTGACCAGCAGTTTTCTCTCACATAAGGATATCAGGTTCAGTTGCTCTAGTCAACCATGTTATCTTAAGAAATCAATGCAGAACTGTTTGTAGTTACAATCTGTATTTGTTTTTATTATTATTCCTGTCATCAAACATTTCAGTTTAACCCAGAAGGATTTTGAATTTGAAAATCGGCTTCAAGTTAATTCATTAGTATGAATTTGAATTAAATTTGCCACCCCCACAGGATGTGGGGGAATTTACTGAATTAAACAAAATTCAACAGATAATGGCATTCTGGGAAATATAGTGTTCTTCCACCCTGTTCTAAATTAGTCTGTCTGTAAGGCCTATAAAATCTTCAAACTTAAAAAAATTAAATAAAAAATCAAACAATTTGGAAGGTTTTCAAATGCAGTAAATTTCTACATGATAAAATAAAACAATTATTTAACTTCTACTTCCTTTGATTTAAATTCAAATTTAATTCTACTTCTTGCTTGCTACCTCAGTTCAAATTAATTTCAAATTCAGAATTTGAATTGGAATGCAAAATGCATTCCTGTTTCATGTTTTAACCCTGTAGTCCAGGCAAAAAAATGAGTATTACACTCTGTTTGTCTGATTTATTCCTTTGCCTGAACTAAATTGCCTTTTAAGAGATTAAAAAAAGTCACATTATATTGTGCTGTATTATATGTTATTGCATTTCTATGTAACAACATTAGAGCATGTTAAAGTATGTTTTTAGACAATTTATTTTAAGAAGGCATGGCATTACATGAATACTGGTGCCTGATGGTAAAATTACTTATTCCATGTTTGGTTGGCTAGGGAGTAGTGCTCAATTTTAGTACTATTAACGGCACGTTTTACATTTAATACCATTTGAAATTTAATCAAAGGAAGACAATTTAATCTGAAACAAATTGTACAAGCAGTTACAGAAATGAATGATAGAAATGTGTGAAAGAAGTGAGAGAATAATTCGCACCTTGTCAAAAAACGTAACTCACCAGCAACTTTAGATGATAGAACAAATAGATTTTTTTTGGTCTAGTATTCTTGCCACTGCTGACCACAGGGTTTCATTTGGTGATTCCAGTGAGGAGAGATTCAGTTTGAAATCCTATTATATCTATCTGGTGTGTGCAGTGTGTATTGTGTGTGGTTCTCTTTCTGATTGTTGAATTTGGGCCCACAGAGGACAGGAAGAGGATGAATAAGTGAACAGTGGAGCTATAGCAGAGATGTAAAGATTTTTTTTAGAGGACTGCGTTTGAAATCTCAGATTATTGAGTAGCTCTTTGTTTGATGGGCTGACACCCCAAATGAATGCACTCAGTCCCATACAGTGAATATTTTACGCTTTGGTGGATAGCATAAAACTCATCCAGCCTCAGAAAATAGAGAGAAAGAGAAAGAGTGTAAACTCTCAATCCTTTTTAATTTATCAAAGCACCTTCTAAATGAGGGGCTCAGTTAAACTTTCATACCCAACGAACAAGGCAAACAGCAAAGTATTTTCTTTGGTATGCCTTTCTGAGATTCATTAGGTTTTGAAGGCATGGGCTGAAAGGGGTGAGAGGTAAAAAGGAGAGCAGACAGAAGAGAGAGAAAGAATGATGACTGTTGCCTCTTTTGACAGATGGTATGTGAACCACATAAATTCTTAGGTTCTTGCCATTCACTGAATGATTAGATTTCATGAGCTTTTTTTATTTTTTAATACTTTGCTGACAAACTCTCCTCCAAGGCCCATCAGATCCACCTCCAACAGGCAGTCTGTTTATTTCCCTGCCCCAAACATATTTTTATACTGATTGTGTAATTACATCAATCCATTCCTCAGTGTAACATTTATATTACAGTGTTTACAGGAAGTTTTGGAGCATCCACCGAACAATCCAGACAGGTATTTTTGTCCAAAAGCACATTTTTATGTCATCTATGGAGGCCTGTGTCTGCATCAGCGTAAAAATAAAAATGGTGCATATTAAATTACTTTAAAATAAGAAATAAAATCTAAGATATACTGTACAGTATACCTTGAATGCACTGTAAGTTCCTTTGGATAAAGGTGTCTGCCAAATACTTAAATGTAAACAATTCAGAGAAATAAAGTTGCAATTGTGATATGTAAAGTCACATTTTAAGATATACAGTAATGTAGTTTGAGAACTTTGAGATTTAAACATTGTGATATAAATTCACAATTACCTTATTATTATTTTTAACTCTGAGACAGAAATGGTTTTCCATACTGATGCATGTTTGCTGTAAGTAGAGATATATTCATGACTCAAAGTTTCTCTTACAGTCAAGCAAACTTTGTACTGATATGCACAGCACGCTATGTCTCACAATATCAAACCAGATCAAGTTGTATTTGAAGAGAGGAGCCTTATCTGACCTGTTACAGGAAGGTTACATCCAATAATGTCATTTTATATTTTTTTTACAAACCCATCAAACATATTTTATCGTACATAAATACGATAAAAATGAGGTTGTTAACCACAAGCACTATACAGTCCCATCTTCCTTTAGGAAGCCCTCACATATTTTTCCTCTTTTCTCGGTCTCTCTTCTTGTCACATTTCCTGCTGCTGTCTGAGTGTGAGCAGGGCGCAGGGGTCAGGTAGCTCAGCGCCATGATAACCCCTCATAAGAGCCGCAGCACGGCTGACACTCACCATATGGCCCTCTGACCCTGTCTCCTTGGGAACAGGACATGGCACAGGAAGGAGAACACTGCTGGAGAGATTTGTACTCAGTGGAGAGGAATGGAAAAGATATGAATGGAAAACTTAGAAAAACTGGGAACATGATGATAAGCACTTTCGGAAAGCAATGTGGATTGTGTTAAAGTAGTTCACAGCTGAAACGCTTGTTGATTGACGATAAGGACTTTAAACAAGGATAATCAAGGCTGCTGTTTGCAAATGCATGGAGCTGATGATGTTCATTGTGGGAATTAGTCTTTTATCTTTGAACCTGTGATCAATAGACACACACGTGCACAAATGTTCACGCATGCAGACTATCTGGACGGTTCCCTGGGGTTGAGGGCGTGAGGAGGGGAATGTGCAGTCTGGCCTTATTAGAATGCTCCATGTGTGATGAGAAGAGAGGAGCAGCAGCTTTCCCAATGCAGACCCCACGTCACATGCAGGCAGCAGCACTAGACAGGGGCCACTGCCCCCTAACCCCCCTTTCCTCATGGGAGATAGTCCAGGTCTGCTCTCTGTCATGGTGTCTTCTACACCACACCCCAGGGGGCCACACGGTGTGGGAACTCAGTGTTTTAAACCCCATCGTTCTGTGAGGGAAATGGAGAGAGGAGAGAGTGATATTTTCCCTGAATCAGAGACTCTTTCCCTTTGTCAGTTTGCCATTGTCTGTCTCAGCCTCCTCCGGTATGCTCCTCCTTTCCCTCTTTCCTTTAGATCAATAGTGTTAATTGGTCTGCTCTGTCAGTCCTGCATTGATTGTGACCACTAATAAAAGAGATATTGATTGGCAGTTTGTTTAACATTGGCCTGCGCACTGCACACTGCCCTTTAATGCTATTCCTACAGCAACCTTTTCCTGTTTCCAGCACTTCTTAACGTCATAAATTATGCTGGTCGATTAGGGATATTTTTCCTTTGTTTTTTTTTTTTTTTTTTTTTTTTTTTTTTAAAACTTGGATGACAGCCTAATTTTTTATGAGGATTTTTTTTTCTAAAATATTTATTTTATAATTTTATAAAGTGTATTTTAAACTGTAAAAATGCTATGGTGTTTTGTTTTTGGTGTTTGGTAAAAAATGACCATGATTTTAACGGTAAAAAACTGAAAACAGTACAAACTGTGCTACAGTACAAACCTGTTAAATGGTTAACAGTAAGTTCCTGTAAAATTTACAGGGAAAAAACGTAAACTGACGTTCCCAGAATTCTCTGCGTTGTATTTCAAATTTTGTTTGAAATTGAATTTTTTTTTTTTCTTTGGAATAACTATGTTTCTTTTTCCTCTATGTTTATTAGGGTTGCATGTTATATAATGTTGTTAAATTAATGTTTATTGCATATTTTAGTTTAATGAGTCTCACCATGATGGTGTTTAGTGCTTGTGTGAATGACACTGTGCACTTTCTATATATGTTATTATTTAAAAGCTGCTTGTGATGGGCTTTGGTTCATCACGTGACTTTCTCCTCACCACCTGCATTTGGTGGTATTTAGTGTTTTATATTGTTTAAAACATCAGTTTTTTTTAATTGAGGAGGTTGGTATATTAACATTATATCAGTTAATGAAATTATGGTATTTAACTGTAAATTTAAGTTAAAACCGTAAAACCTAAAATGTTGTTACTGTATTTTTTTATGGTAGAATTCCGACAACCACAGCTGCTGTTTTTTTACTGTAAATTTTACGGATTTTTTTTTTTACAGTGTAGAAGTATTTCCATGTTTTATGGACATTGATGATTAGCTCTGATTCATTATGTGCCTTATTGTACCATCTATTTTGGTGATTTTCACTACATTTTACAAGGCAAAATGTTTTTATAAAAAAGTGATATTATTAAATATACGGTTATAAGCTGCAAAATAGACAGGCACCAATATGCCTTTCTGTAATATCTGAAACAATGTCATCATTTTAATTTATTTTATAGTGTACTTGTATTGTACAGTATGTGTTAGTTTGCTCTTCGGGTTTTTTTTACGGATCGTACTAACACTAATTTATACTCCATGAGGGCATGGTGAAAGTGAAAGTCCTCTGTGTGTCCCCTGAGTCTGTGTGAGGACTTCAGAAACAGTCTTAAGTACTGTACTTCATAGATTTAATTATCTCCATTAACTATTCAGTGATCAATAGAGTTAGTTTTATCCAATCGATAGGTGCCCAACCACCAGAAGGACAATGTGCATAAGTTAATATTTGCATTTGAAAGTGGCTGATGTCACATTCCCCATTGGAAATCCATAGCGTTTTGTGCAGCTGTATCTTATGTGTCTGTGTTTATGGCTGGCCATTATTGATTCAGCCCGCTGTATTTACTGCCGGGACGGTGTCGAAGGTTTTAATTGTCAGAATGTTTTAGACCCATCACACAGTCTCTGCTCCTCTTACCTCACTCCTCACAACTCTGTCATCTACATCCTCTCGCTTTCCCTCACTTCTGCCTTACTTCATAATTTTCTCTCTTTTTCTGTATATTTCATCCTGTCTGTTCTTATTTCCTTTTTTTGTTTTAGTCCCTGTGGTATGGGAAAACTGATTTCTACACAAAATCTCTCTTAATTTGCTTACTCTCTCTCTCTCTCACTCTCTCTCCCTGTGTGTGTGTGTGTGTGTGTGGAAGAAAATCATTGAGTTTTATTTAAATGGATACCTCTACGAACCCCAGGGAACAGCTCCAGTCACTTCTAAGTGTGTGCAGCTGCTTATTGAGGCCTGTTCCCAATGGATTTCTGTTGGTTTACTAACTCATTTTCTGATGTAATGTTTTTTTCTCCTGATCTCTCAGACCGGCAGCCCTTCACATTTGACATTTCAACATATGTTCAGGCAAAGCTTTTGCTTTGATTTCATAGCCATACCTCTATTTTGATATTTATACATTCAGTGGAAATTTTCAAATGATTGGAGTTAATCAATGTATTTACATTTAGTTAACATTTCTTGTTTTATCCAATTTTAAAATATAATTTAATATTAGTATTTTACATTTAAAAGATTTGGTTCTATAATATTTAATCCAATCAACCTGATTGCAAAGGTTGCAATTAAAATAATTTTTAAAAGTCAGATCATGTAGAAATAGATCTTTTGTTTTTCAGGGCGATGTAGTACTTAAAGTAATAATTGTGGATGAAGCATTGTTATAATTGATGTGTAGGTAAAATATTGATGTGTAGGTAATAGATTATATGATGTCATATATTGTCTTATTGAGTAATTACAGTTTATGATGGTGGCATCAAAATGTATCGATCAGAAATGAAGTTAAATGATCCTCCACTGTAATTTTCTAAATTGTGTGTAATGATTGTGTTTGGCTTAGTCCAAAACTGAAGCAGCTATTGATTGTCAAATTGGTATTGACATTTTTGCGGAAATGCTATGGTGACAATCTCTCACAGCCCCTTCAACTCAGCGTTTTGAAACACATAATATTGGAAAATGTTTTCACACACTAACATCTCCCTGAACTACTCTTATAATGGCATATATATATTTGTGTTGGTCAGACAGATTCTCAGATATGGTTATGTTGCTGGAATAACATTAGTTGGAGTGGCTAAAGACACTTTGAAAAGTGAGTCTAGTTTAAATTGCTCCCTGCTGTGTTTTTAATCTGCTAAAAATCAATAGAGCTTTTACTGTCATTCTGAATGGGAGGCAATGTGTATTGATGTCCAGATGTCATTCGGAAAGGATTCAAAGCCTCTGTTCCTCCTTCTCTCACAGGGGATGGTGTGAAATATCTCTTCATCCTGTTGTTTATTTTTTAGAGAGTTAGTAAAGCTTTCTGCTGTTGGGCCTTGATAGCATCTCTTTAACGTGCTTGGTTTACACAACAGCACTTATTTTAAAGCCTTTTATTGATGTCCGTCTCAAAGAGAGCTATTTAAACGAATGCAGTCTTAATGGGTTATCACTGTAAGCTCTTACACGTAACTTGGCTCGCATAGGATGGAGGCAATTTATCTGGCAATTCAATCAGAGGAGAGTAAGTTTTACATGATTTAATAAGTCTTTCCTGCTGGCAAGTCTCTCCAAAGGAACGGTAAGGGAGAAAGACATGGGAAGGAGACAGAGGAGAAGGAAGAAGGGAAGAGGGATGAATAAATGAAAGTGAAAATAGAGTGTGTTTAGTGGAGTTGTTCAAGTATGGTAACCCATACTCGAAATTGGTGCTCTGCATTTAACCCATCCAAGTGCACACACACAGCAGTGAGAAGTGAACACACCATGAACACACACCCGGAGCAGTGGGCAGCTATATCCAGCGCCCGGGGAGCAACTGGGGGTTCAGTGCCTTGCTCAAGGGCACTTCAGGCATGGGTATTGAGGGTGGAAGAGAGCGCTGTTCATTCACTCCCCACCTACAACTCCTGCCAGCACCGAGACTCGAACCTGCGACCTTCTGGTTACAAGTACAAGTCTCTAACCATTAGGCCACAGCTGCCCCCTAATGGAGTAAGGACAGAAGAGGATCAGTTAACAAGAAATAACCACATTAGCATAAGCAACACAAATATAGAAACTTACATGCACTTTTGTTTGATCAAGTTTGATTTCAGTCTAAAGCAATAATTAGACTTTGTGATGAAAATCAAGTTTTTAACATTGTTTACATGTCTGGTGTTTTTAATATGCAAGCAAATTCATCAGTCAACACCACTCCTGAGCATATTGTCTATTAAACTGCAGCGTTAACAAAGACAATCTCAAAAATGTGGTTTAAAATCGCCTTTCCTACCGTCACAAACATGTAACCAATCCCGTCAACTTGTGGGGCGGGGCTGGTCATAGGTTTCTATTTACAACCTGTTTTTGCAGCAGTGAGTAATGTAGCCAGTCACTGACATATCTGTTGATTTCATGAACGCAGTGGCCAATCAGAGGTGTTGAAGTTAGTCAGAAAAAAAGCTGGAGTTTTGTTCAGTCCTGAGTTATACAAGTTCACAGATCCTCTCATTAGAACAAACACAGTGTAGATGTGATGTAAGCAAGAGATTAATTGTGCAGTGTAGAGCTTCATTTACTACAACAAAACTTTGTGAGATTGTAATGAACTAAAATGAGACAGCTTTTTAGTGATTATAAGGGGAGCGCCCTTTGTGCGTATTCTAGGCTATAGTTCATTGAGAGAATTTGAATAAATGCACTCACTGATTCACTTTCAGATACGCATGTATCCAGTATTCTCACTTGCTTTTGTGTAGATTTTATTGATTAAGATATCCGAGTGAAAGTGAAGCAGGTCCAAGCTGGTTTGATTAGGTGAGAAGGGGCGGGGACTAATTAGCATTTCCATGTTTCTTCGTATACTAAATTAGGTATTTTAAAAGAAATTATTTTCATGGGATAAAAACATTTAAATATGCCATTTGATTATCAAAGATTTTAAAATGTCATGTAAATGCTTTAATCTGACATTATACTAGTCTGGTGTTGTGAAGTTGGACTACCAGACCCAGAAAATGATTGGTTGGCTTCCTCCAACATGTTAATCAGACAACAACAGGACAAAATAATGATTGCTTAAAAATACAGAGATAAGGTTTATACTGGAATAAAAAATAAATTAATTAATAAATAAAATGGTGGAGAAACAATTTTCACTGAGACATATTCAGACATGTTATTTCAAAAATAATTACAAAGAAACAAAGTAACACTTTTAATTAAATGACAAATGTTAAAGTAGAAAGACAAAATAGTACTTTCATAGTATTTTTGTCAAATATACTCTAATAATCTTTGTTTTATTTACAACCTTGAAAAAATATTTGATCCTACAAATATTCAATTATGCATTGTGTCATAGTTTTATACAGAGATTAAGACTACATCTTTGCAAAAATTCTGCTGTAAATCGATCATTACTGTAAATATGTTAAATAAGGAATATTAATTGGAAGCGGAAAGCTGGGAAGAGTAAGTATGAAAGGCAGAGAAACAAGGATGATGTGAAGATATACAGACATAGATATACATAAACTTCCACTTCTCTCATTTTTGACTCTTCCAGAGCACAGAGCATAATTGCATGGCTGGTTGGTACTTGGAGGCCTACAAAACAGTAGCTAAGTCTGCCTGGATGGGCTTGGCCTGTGGGACTCTGCTGGTGGCCCTCCATCTCTCTCTCTACTCTACTGAACCTGCTGCCTTTGTCATTATTTATTTAGCCCTTAAGTGTTTAAAACGGAAAGGTCTGGGGGGACCAGGAATAGCTGATGATAATATTCCCAGATACACTGCAGGGCAAGAGGGAATCATTTATTTTCCGTTCTTACTTGAATCTCAACAAAATAACCAATGTGAATGAAGCATGGATATAGATATAATAATGCTGTGTATAAATTTAGCAATGTGTCATACAGAAACTAATATGACAGGAGGACGAGATGAGGGGTCGAGAGAGTATCATATTGTCTGAGTGTCTGTGTAATGGGAGATCCACATGAATAACTGATCTTTGAGTGGAGGGTCCCCAAAGGGGCATCACTGGCCTGAAGCGATTGGCCTTTGAGATAACATCGTCATCAGACACCCTCAGGTCAAAGTTGACCCCAGGGACCAGGGGATAGGCCGCTGCTTTTGTTAACCAGTTTGAGTTTGGATGTCTAAGAAAGGTCTTATCAATCTTGTCAGAGCTGTGCAATGATTTATTGTCTGTTTATGTTGGAGCATCTAAGATCTAAGATCATTACTCTTTTACTAGCTCTGTGTTGTCAGTTATTGAAATTTGCTATCAAAAGTGTCATACCTTTAGCATTTTGATAACATCTTACAATAAGGTTCAATTGGTAAATATAAGTTAATGCAATAGGTATTAAGATCTAACAATAAACTACACTTTTTATAGTATTTATTAGATCATTCTAAATATGACATTTTTCATTGTTTTAATGTTTTTTTTCCCCTACTATTTTAATGTTAATTTACACAAGTTAAATGTTAGAAATGTATTAATGTATAATATATACAGGAATTAACATAAAGAAGATTAGTAAATGCTGCAAAATGGACACTGTTAGTTCAGCAATTATTCATAATGCAACTAATTAACAAATTGTACCTTATTATTAAGTGTTGCTAATATTTTGCATCCTGTAAGATTTTGGACTGTCACTACATACACACTACCATTTAAATATTTTGGGTTGGTAAGATTTTTTAAAGGATTAGTTCACTTCCAGAATAAAAATTTCCTGATAATTTACTCACCCCCATGACATCCAAGATGTTCATTTCTTTCTGTCTTTAGGTTTTTGAGGAAAACATTCCAGGATTTTTCTCCATATAATGGATTTTAATTGTAGCCAACGGGTTGAAGGTCCAAACTGCAGTGTCAATGCAGCTTCAAAGTGCTTTACATGATCCCAGCCAAGGAATAAGGGTCTTATCTAGACGCTATCTACTTTTCTTAAAAAAATAACGAAATGCACTTCTTGCACCAGCTCTGAGATTCGCAGCGACAAATTCACACATGACATAATCACGTTGGAAAGTTCGCATGCGGTTAGCTCTCCGTCTGTGTACTCTGGTTCAAAAGGTAGGATAGGGTAAAAACTCATTTTCTCCTCCAACTTCAAAATTGTCTGACATTGTTGTTTTACCTTTTTTTTAGTAAAGGGCACTTGACTTTCTTTGCACATTCCTTTGTAAACACTGGGTCGGTACTTCCTCCTATATCACACGTGACCTTTCCAACGTGACTACATAAAGACCCCGATATACTTCAAATAATATCGAACAATGAACTGATATGACATAATTTTTAACAAAATCAGGCCAAAATGAAATTCGTTTTGAGTTTCTTTCGGCAGTTCGAAACAGCTGACCAAAGCGAGCTTTCTGGGGGAGTTCGTTTTGGCTCCTAAACACCTTTGAGCTTCCACTGGTCCATGGCGGTTACGCAATCGGTGGGTGTGTTCTGAAACTCCACCTTCTTTGACATGCGATTATTTTTTTTCACCAGAGGTCAGGCAAGAGAACAACATCTCCTAGTCACTAGCAACATAAATACAGTGTGTCAAATAGCTGAGCTGGCACAAATATATCCGCACCTGTACGATCGCTCGCGGACAGACTTTAAAGATTCAGAGAAAGCATTTAATTCCTAGAAAGAAATTGCAAGGAAGCTTGGTGTCGACGACCCGGAGTTATGCAAAAAGTGACGCAGAGAAACATCCGAGACAAGTTTTCCAAAGCCATGAAAAGAGTGAAAGGAAAGAGTAAAGATGTAAGGTAGCAAGTACCAGATACATGTGTTTCAAAGAAATGTTACACCATACTGCTGCTGCTGCTATTGTTGTTCTTTCAATAAGCAAATTTAAAGGGTATAGCCTACAATAAATGAAATGCCAAACGAGCATACAATAATAAACCTTTGTTTTTATCAAAAGTAAATCATGACACCACATAAAATATAAAAAGCTATAGCAATTTATCCAGTTTAATAAAATAAATGAACACTAATAAAATAAAGTAACAAACTGACTACAATATTTTTTTCCACATCATGGTAAAGTTTTCAGACTTTGAGTCATTCACATTTCCCATAAAGGACTGATTATGGAAATAGAATGGTTCGTTTGTATTGCAAACATGATGCTTGACTCTGAACTGCTGCTAATCATTATTCTTTTGTCTATAATATTCTGACCATTGGGGCCCATCTCACACCTAGAGTGCCTACACTTCATCATTTCATTGTTGTTGTGTTTAGGGGATACACACGAGTGTCGCGACACATGTTTACATTAATCCACATCCAGCCTCCAGCAGCACGGTGGTGTCGGAATGTTTGAAAACAGTATACCATCGCTCAGCCTTTTCAAACTTCTTTTTGCCCCCAAACGAAGAACGAAAACTAACTTCGTCTGAAGTGTACCGGGCCTTAAAGCCTTAATGCCTAACTAAACACAAAACAAGCATTTGTGGTTAGAAAGTATATACATTTAAATAATTTATTTGATGCTTTTATTTGATCAACAATACAGTAAACATCACTATTGTGCAATATTATTGCAATTTAAAATAACTGTTTTATATTTTAGTATTTTTATATGTACTGTTAATGATATAATTAATAATGTCATTTATTTCTGTGATGGCAGTGTTGAATTTTCAGCAGCCATTACTCCAGTCTTCAGTAACACATAATCCTTCAAAGATATATGCTGATTCGGGGCTTAAAAAACATTTCTTATTATTATCAATGCTGAAGACAGTTGTGCTGATCAATGTTTTCATTGAAATCATAATACATTTTTTTTTTTTCAAGATTTGGTGATTAATAGAAAGTTCAAAAGAACATAATTTTTTACAAATAAAATTATTTTGTAACATTATAAATGTCTTTACTTTTACTTTTGCTTCATTTGCTGAATAGAAACAACATGCACACATGCACAACTTTTGCACAGTAGTGCAGTTATTTTAAACTAAATCATTATTCAAAATAAATGATGTATTTTTGTGGCTATGATTTTAGGATGTTGTGATGTAATACAGGTATAGACAAAATTGCATCAAACATGCATAAACTGCTCTGTTCACACGTAAACTAAACCATTTCAAGGAAGCGCTCTTCAGTATTTTTCAGCATACTCACAAATGGGTCACAGACCTCAGGGATGCTGCTAGTTTCCCCTTTCACACTCTTTTTCAGTCTGATTTTTTTTTTTTTGTCTTTTACTTTATATTGATTTTGTATTGTCCAATTTTGGTTCTCTTTGCCCTCTTTCTCTCATCTCTCTCTCACTTCTCCTCTCAAGTTTACAAAAGCCGGGCCTCAGTTAGAGCATCTGTGAGAATAAAGTGCCCCGTCAGGGAATCACACTCACTCATGAACCACATCAAAAAGATGACACAAACCTGTACTGATCAAAAGAGTTTTGAAGTAGTCTGGCCTTTGTGTGTGCATGGATGCCAACAGAGATTTTGGTGCATTGCCTCCACTCCGATCAGACAGAAATAAAATGTGCTTAACATTGATTTAAATGAATTTTTATTTCCTATTGCTTATGGTTTGGCATGCAAACAGGCCAGTTACAGTACACAAGTCAGTGAAACAATATTAACCACTGAGATCACTCACTTTTTATTGCATTCTAGAGCAGAGCTGACAACGTTGCACTTCCACTTCAGCGTCTCATGAAAGACACATTCAGTCAATAACCTTAAATCTGTGGAGAATTTAGGCTAAAAAAATAAAGGAAGTCAATAAATTGCATTGCAGATGGGATATTTAGATTAAACTGTACTTAATGCAATTTCTACACAATACAGTGTTGTGGAGCCCCTTATGAATTGCCCATTTTTCCAGTTCTATATGCTAGGCTAAATGGCTTCTGTCATATCCTGCTAAGCCTAACCTGGTAAAGGTTATTAATGGGAGCAATAAAGGGCAAATTATGCTCTGAAAGCAATGAAAAAATAAATATCTCGAGTCATAATGTGCATTTGTTTGTTTACCTTTAGTGGTTATTGCTTGTGCTTTGCGCTACTGGTAACTTTCTGAGATGTGACAGCAATGTTGTTTTACTTTTTGAAAGGCAAAAGCTAATTTTCATTATCTTCGCTTACTTTTTACTGGTGGATGTATATTTGTGGACACCAGATGTGATGAGCCAAACATCAGAATTATTTATCTCCTCCATTATATCTCCTCCATTATATCCTTTCATTCCATCCTTAGTTTTTTGTAAACTAACACTTCAAACTTCCCATCTGTCACACACACACACACACACACACACACACACACACACACACACACACACACACACACACACACATCCATGCAGTACAGTATATACTCTGGTCTTTAATCACATCCTCCCTCTCTCTTCTAGTGAATGAACCTTATCAACAGCCATTCTCCGGGGCAGACACAGACACAGCAGTGTGTGTTATTGATTCCCCTCCTTCTCCATAATGAACTACTCAGCACAGCTTTATCACAGGGCCTGTTCCGCCATTGGCTGGTGGTAATATGAAATTAGGCAGCATGCAACCAGCCTGTCAGTATCGATTTCCCCACCCAGATTACTTGTTACAAAAGAATAGAGCTGTCTGTGGCATAATTGAACAAGTTAACTTCGTGTCTCATAAAATGTAAGCCAGCATTGATTCACAGGGACCTGGTTTTCACACAGGATAAAAAGAAAACGGCTCTGTGTTTTATCTTGATGAGATGTTCATGGAATGTGTTTTCTTTTTCTCTGTCTTATGTTCCTTGATTCTGGCTTTCTGTGTTTTTCTTGCTGAGTTGCAAAAAACGTAAATGGGATTTTATTTGGTGCTGTAGGTCTTCTTTCGGCTTTCTATCTATCTATCTATCTATCTATCTATCTATCTATCTATCTATCTATCTATCTATCTATCTATCTATCTGTCTATCTGTCTGTCTGTCTGTCTGTCTGTCTGTCTGTCTCTATCTAATCTTTATTTCTATATGAAGAGTTCAGATGCAAAACCCTCTAAAAGCCATCTGAAGTTTTCTTCTGAAATCAGCATTTTTATCAAGCTCCTGTGTTTATATTAAGTTATTTCACTTTAATGGCAATGATAAGAAACTATTCAATGACATTAAAGTGAATTTACTGAACATAAACACAGCAGCCGAATAAAAATGCTAATTTTAAAGGAAATTTTCAAATGGCTTTTAGAGGGTTTTGCATCTGAACTCTTCATATATATCTACCTAATCTTCTAATTAAAAAAGAGTCTTATTAATTTCTTTGAATTTCAGTTCATTTTCATTCCACTTCCTTACATTGAAATTTAAATTGTTGATCTGCATTTTGTTTACCCAGTTGAAAATCAATTCAATTTGGAATGGTCGCACAACCCTGATTTGAAGAAGAGCAATGGAAGGAAGGTGTGGAAACTGAAACAGAGGGAGAGAGAGAGAGCTGCAGCCCATAAAGCAGCTCTAAGCAGGTGAAGACTTTTTCCACACTGTTACTCCTGCTAATTACAGAATGGAACCCACTCAAAGGGAAAATGCAGTCTATCTGAACAAGCACTCCAGAATCAGCACTTCAGGCCTCACACTAAACCACTTCTTTTTGTACAGGGTGGGGGGGTCAGCGGGCAGGTTGGGAGGGGGGGATGTAAATTGTTTGATGAGCGTATGTAGCTCTTGTCGCTAGTCCAGATGCAGGCTAGATACAGTGTTTTCCCTCAGCGGGGTTAAGGGTTAATGAAACGCTCCCTCGCTACCTTGATTCTACTCTTCTCCTCCCGGCACAGTGATAAGTAGCTAACCAACGGTGCCTGTAATTACAATCTTACAGAAACTGGCCAGATCTGTATATAAATCTCACCATCCAATTACAATGTGTAATAACTTTGCACTCAAGCTGGTAATGAGCTCTAATACTGCAGCATGTGATAATCCCCTCTGGATGCTGGCTTGATCAGATGTTGGCTTTGTAATTAGACTGGCAGAAAATCATTATTTCGTGTTCAAGAAAAAAATGAGGTTGGTGGGAAGTTAATTTTGCTAGTGTTCTCTGAAGCGTAGACAAGAATTTAATGATTTAATCATGATTGTTAGCTATTTTGCAATCAATTTGTAATGATTGTGTCAAAACAGAGGGCTTTGCAGGGAGAAAGACCTGGAAAGTGTCGCTGATATTGCATGTTAGTGTGGGGGTAAGTGTGTGTGATCATGCCAGTCATAAATAAATGAGGCTTTCTGTGATTTTTACATAATACAGAAAATTGTGTGAGGGAGTGGCATGACAAACAGCCAAGTATGGTGACCCATACTCAGAATTCGTGCTCTGCATTTAACCCATCCAAAGTGCACACACACAGCAGTGAACACACACACAGCAGTGAACACGAACACACACACACACACACACACACACACACACCCGGAGCAGTGGGCAGCCATTTATGCTACATCGCCCGGGGAGCAGTTGGGGGTTCAGTGCCTTGCTCAAGGGCACCTCAGTCATGGTATTGCCGGCCCGAGACTCGAACCCACAACCTTAGGGTTAGGAGTCAAACTCTTTAACCATTAGGCCACAACTTCCCCTGTTGTTAGTAAATACATATTTGATCTTTAGAATTTTAAATGAATTTGAATTGTTAAAAACCAGTGAAATAAAAATTAAGGGGAAAAAAATCTATGTAAATAATCTTAAAAAATGAATAAAAATAAAATAAATAAATTACATTGCTTTCCAACATACAGTAAAACACATTGAAAATGCCTCTTATTGCATTTATAACCAATATTATTTAAGCTGATCTGTAATTTTCAGACAATACTTTAGCCTGAGATTCTTAGGAGCATGTGATTTCTGTGTTCTTTGAAGCAATGTGACGTGAGCTGCTTGAAAATATCTTCACTCACTCAGTGCTTCTTCTGAGGGGGCTGTGTGCGTGTGTGTGTGTTAGTATGAGATAGCACTAGATTAAACTATCCACTGCTGTTATACTCTTCCCTTATCCTGATAATCTCGGGTGATTTGCACTGAAAAGCTTATTGATGCAGGACTGGCTGCTCTCCTCAGAGGCTCTACTCCATAATTGATACTGTTTTGAAGTTTTCTCCAGAGTCACATATTTTTTCAGCGAGTTGGTGCTTTTTGATCAATTATTATAAAGCGCTATCCTCAAATATTTGAGTGCACCCAAAATGTTATCCTGTCCGTTTAGAGTACTCCATATTCAGAAAAAAACTGTCTGCACTGACCAAACTTTCGTCGAATCACATTTCAGATGGACTGATTTGGTTAAAACACATTTGAATTTGGTTTATATGGCTGTTTATGTCTGTATGTGTGCATTAAATGTTAAAAAAAAACAGATCATAGTGCATCAGTTTTGAGATCAGCTAGCTGCTCCACCTTCTCCCCTGGAGAGACTCTCCTAAGAAAGCAGGAACCAAACAGAGAGTAGAAGCAGGAGGCCCTTGGGTCTTTCCAGTGAACTGAGAGTGATCTAGATCTCAGTGCGCTGCTCCTCTCTTGCTCTTCACATCCCACTGCCCACCTGCTCAATACCCCAGAACAGCTTTCAAGTGTTCTCCGAAAAGAAATTAAAAAAAATAAAAAGAGTTTGTCTTCCTCTCATTTCTCGATAGTTCCATCCCTGCTCTTTTGCTGTCTGTTCTTACTGGAAACACATTCTGGTTGTGACTTTTGAACTATTTAAAGTTCAGCATTAGATTAATCATTAGGCTATAGTAATCTACTCTCATGTCACCTTCAGTTTCTTGTATTTGGCTATTCCAACACAATGAATAAATAATATCTCTGTTAGCTCTGTCAGTCTAGAGACAGAAATTGCTGTGGGCACACGACCTGGCACAGATCTGCTCCTCATAAATCTCTCCAAATCATACCCGCCAGGCACACTGGCATGGGCCCTTACCCAACTTACATGAAATATTACTGTCAACCTATAAAGATAATTAGGCCGGTCTCGTCTTCTCCCCCTTTACAATTAAATATGACCCCCTTGTGTTTTATGAGCTTTTGAATAAACCTCATACCCTCCCAGGACTCTTCAAAGAATATACTAGGGACAGCATTGTGCCAGAGAGAAATTACATTACACAATACAGTAGATGATACAGTATAATGTCTTTTGGGGGCCGTTGTATATGCTTAAATATTGTAGTTAGCAGGAATTCATTATCTGCATCTTTTTGATATGACCGGTTTCACATACATTTGTGTCTAGTAGAAAATCCTTACACAATACACACACATCAATGACAACTCTTACAGCATTTGACCAAGCATGATCTTACAGCAACTCATTTGCCATTACAATACCTATTATATAGACACATCTATTAGTAACGTGATTTGGATTTTCTACTCTGTTTAAGTTTGTGCCATTCGGGGTTTAGAAGGCCTTTGGAAAGCACTGATTCATCTCTGTAGCCCGAGGCCTCTAATACTCCGATTTAGCTCACACATTCTGCTCTCCTCACTCTCACCATGAAATATCAGACTGTCATTTCAGTTTTAGACTCTCTTATCTACTAGCACATTATCAGGGCAGAAGTAGGTCAGGACTCAATTTCCCCTTGATCCCCATTATTTACCCTTGTATAAAACATATGCCCACTCTGCAACGATAGAAAGGCTTATTATAGGCTTGTAAAATGGAGATAAATGTGATGAAATGACTGAATTGGCCCAGTACAATGTGACAGAGCGAACATCAGATACAGTTATAACCGCTTTATCTCACTAGTTTTTCAACAGTTTTCAAAAGGATGTAACTTTTATGTAGTTGACAACAGTGACATGAAGCAATACCAAAGTCACACTATATACAACAGTCTGTTTGTGTGTGGCCAGGGAAGTAAATATGGTTGTTCCCTTGCAGAGAAGTATAAAACAGAACAACATAAGTATGTTGTGGGTTGTCTTGACAGCATCAACAACAGGACCAGGTCTATTTCTGCTCTCAGACATCTTATTTAGTTCAAGCTGCACATTAGTGTTGGGTGTGCACCATTAAATGCTTCCAGTTTGCTGTTTATGATGGTGCAGCCACACATTGGAGTTGCCTTGTCTGAATGTCTCTGGATTTATAAATGTATCCACAATTTTGTGCATTTCTTTGGATTTTCTTTCACTGAATGTCTGACATAGTCTGTACAGTATATGTATGTTGTTGGTGCGATGATATCAGTCCACTTAAACTTCAGTTTGAAGCTTTATTTATCAATCATGCAAGAAGAGAGATAAAAAGAGGTTTAAATAAAGATGAGAATTGAATGAGTGATTTTGAATCAGGATCAGATCAGAAAAAGGACA